>NC_133778.1:53813468-53853166 GCF_003597395.2 Chelonoidis abingdonii | reverse complement strand
GTAAAATCATTATTTTAAATAACCATGTTTCATTTCAGTGGGTAGAATATAAACCACTATGTATTTTTATGTAAAATAGATCTACACTATTATTTATTCATGATTTTTAAAAGGATCATTATTTTTGATGGACAGCTTCTGTCAAAAGATTTATGTATGAAAGCTCATGTTTTCCCATAATAATGATCAATCAATAAACATTTGAAAATGGTACTTAGAATTAAAATGTGTATCCTAGTAACACTGAATGTTAATTAAAAACAGGTTTTCATTTGGAAACTAGATTACACTCAAATTAGTTTTAATTATACACAAACAAATGTATTATATGAAATCTTGTAAAATGCCCTGTTTGAAAGATATTTTTACAGCTGCTATTTTTTACTCCTACAACATATTGCCGATTATCGGCTAAACACTGCTCTCACATGTACTCCATAGTACACCACAGAGCTCAGTGGCATTGCACAAGATGCAGGATATAGGGCATAATTTGCTCCTGTAACTTTAGACTGGTTTTCTATCTCAGCATACTAGGGTCAAAGTTTTCAGATGTGAGATTCTGATTTTAAATGGTGCTAAGCCCTTCCAGCTCCCATTGATTTTAATGGATTTTCTAGGTGCTCAGCACTTCTGAAAAGCTGCTTCTCTCTAGGTGCATTCGTATGGATTTAGGAACCTAACTTTAGGTACTTAGCTTTGAAAGAAATTGCTATAGAGTTTTTTGTCATAGATCTCAGGTTCTTGTGTTTTTCCACAAGAAAAGAGACACCATATGCTTCAGACTGAGGGGTATTTATTGTATATTAAGGAAAACAAACAAGTTGGATTTTGCAAGCAGAAAAATTGGCCCACAGTGAAAACAGCAGTATAGATTCTTTGCCCTGGGATTTACCATTATAGTAAGTATTGACAGTTGTAATTTTCAGACACAAGCTGCTGTCATTCTCTGCCACTGGCTTTCATTTAGGGAGCAGAGTGCCATGAAATGCGTGCTTCAGCCCCTATAGTCTGTAGATGGTGTTTTTTTTAGACAGGTGTTTTGAGAACCAAGTACCCAAAGACCATTCAGGAGGTTGGCAGAGAGAATACATTGTAAGTGTCATAATTACAAAATGACAAACGTACAAGTAAGACCAATTCCAAGGGTGACGGACAGCCTCTGTACAGTAAAACTTAAGGAATCAGTAATTTTCTATGACTCAGTGTTCAAAAAAAGTGGATTTTTACTTGGCTAAATTGCCTAGACCACTGAAGAAATCTTAGTGACTTTGACATACCTTAATAGCTGGCAATGATATATATATATTTTTTACAGAAATTCTTTAGAAGAGCTCTCTTATTAGTGCCCATTTGTCCAAGAAGGGACAAAAGAACAGATGAAAAAACAAGTTTTATCACTCTGAAAAATGCACCTCAGAGCAGCAATGGGGAAAATCTGTTCCTGATGTGATCATTGATTTCAAAGGAAGTACAACAAAGATGGATACGCTACTGTGCTAAGTGTATTATGATAGGAAGGACTTTTCTTGCATTTTGAAAACTTTATAGTCCAATGTGAATTTCTGTTGGTGCTTGAGATTTCTTTAAATATCTACCCTGGCATTTGTTTTTATCGATATGCCAGATTAAACCTCTGCATAGTGCGTTCATGGAAAAGGAACCCACCTTTCCTGTAGATATGAAAAAGCTATAGTCAACTCTTGGAAGCATGCGTTGATCAGAGACAAACAGAAATGGCAGCCAGTTGTGGAAAATGACTAGCTGGTTACACAGAGACTTGATGCAATGGTGTATGTTTAACTTTTGTTGGAGAGGTGTGTAAATTGTATTCCCATAACTAGCTCATGGTCAGGCAATTAAACAGCTGGGCTAATTTAAAAAAAAGTAAGGATCTCTATTAATGGGAAGGGTTGAGGCAAGGATGTTTGGGTGAAGGAAGGAAGGAAGGAATGGTGGGGGAGGTCATCCTGGAAAGCACATTTGATTTGGGGACAGTATGAATAAAGAAATAAGTTAATTACTTTGAGTGCAGTGTGAGGGTGAGACATCTTGGAAAGTAACTTAAAAATTTGAATGTAAATCTGGTGATGAATTACTACATGTGCACTTGTGCCACTGCAAACCATTCTACTTGATACAATTTTTGCTTTACATTTTATTCCTTGTTTGACTTGGTTTTGGAACATATATATTATTCTACATTTTAAATTTGGTCCAGATTCTGCCACTGTTTGTTCATGTTAAATAGTCCTGTTGATTTCAAGGGAACTGCTTGTGGAGAAAGGTACTACTCAAAGCGAGTAAAGCATGGGAGATGGGCCCAGACTAACATTTATTGGTACCCTTCCATCACTAGAACTCCGAGGGTTGTGATACAGCAAGATCTGGATCAGAACCATGTCAAAATTAGGGGTTTGGTTTGCAAATAAATGAAAACTGGGCTAGTTTTGCCCATCTGTCTTGCAAGCTTGTGAACTCTGACTAAATAATTATAATTAATAAACCACATAATGCTTCCAAAGATCACTTATTTTAAACTCCTAAATGAGGTGAGGTTAGAACAAATGCAGCCTTACAATTAATATACCAGGTTTTTACTGAGACACTAACCAAGGTGTGAAATGAGCATTATGCAGGGCAAAGCGTATCAATAATTAGGTCCTCAGAAGTGAAGTTCTGGCCCTGTTGAAGTCACTGGCAAAATGCCCATTGACTTCAATGGGTCTGGATTTTACTCCAGATGTTTATTATATAGCATATGGTGGCAGCTCATTCATGACTCACTGCTGAACAATAAAGAAAAGTTGTCATGAGGGAAAATAAATTGTTTTTAATCTTGGTTTCCCCTGGGTTTCATCGTCAAAACATCTGTAGAGCTGTGGGAATTTGAAAAAAAAATCACCTAGTGAAGAAACTCACTTTTCTTTAAGGTCACCAGACTTGCAAACCATTGTGGAAGAGTTTATATCAATACAGTCTTGCAGCTTCTGATATTTAAAAAAAAAAGCATGTTTCAGGTCACAATTGATACTGTTTTGTTTTAGCTCTCATCTTTCATGAGGTGCCCATTGCCTTCAAATTAAGAGGTTGAGCACAACTAAATTGCAGAACTGGGCAGCGCTTTGCACTGCTGCTCCAAGGCATGGAGCCGTTCACGCATCCAGGATTCTATGCCCAAAGCGCTATTAGCATTCAGAATCTGCTTTGTTTGATGATATTGTCTACATAGTTGCCGTTCTTTGAATGGGGCTAACGCTTCTCCGTCTTTCCCTTTCGCATGCTGAGATCGTACAGCATGCCATTGTACGGGCCTAGCTTCTTGGAATCCTGCCTCCCTCAGGAGTACGCTTCTACGGTTCTGCCAGTCCCAAGGTTAAACCAATCTCAACAAACTGGTGTGTTCATGACGCAGAGTACTTTCTGCCAACTCCACTCATCTTCTGAAGCACTAATCATCTCCCTTCACCTGCATATCTGTGTCCTTTCCAGGCCAATTCGTCCTACCCATCCAAAGCCAAAACTCCTCCCTTTCAATATGCCAGGCGCCTGCTCGCACTCTTCTCTCTAAGGTTTCCTGGCTTAAAACACCGCCCATGTTTGTATTTTTTTTGGGCTACGCCCTTCGCAGTTGTCATCTAATCCATCGGCCTTTTTTATTGCAATGGGCATGCTGCCTGGTTTCTCCTGTAGATATTTAATTTAGGACACATTTGAGTTATACAAGATAACCATAGATTTTTAGCCTCAATTTTAAGCTTTATGGAAAATGTATAAAAGAAAATAAATAAATGTCAATGATTTATAAAGTTTAAGAATTAGTGGGCGTAGAATTTTCGCATGAAAATTGAAGTGTGTTGATTGGCAGCATGGGCCAGAGCAAGCAATGAGGAGTGTATGGCAGGAGGGCCTTATTTCCGCTGCGCAAAGGGAGGAAAGGTTTGCTTTAGAGATTAACTAGAAACATGTAGCGCCATTTAGAGCAACCTGACTGCGCAATTGCGAGCACCTGAACTTCCAGTCAGTGATAAAAACCCCTGCTGTCAGTCAGAGCAGTGTGGGAAGTTGAAGGAGGAATGGGGGATTTGGATTGGAGAAGAAGTGCAGGTTGCAGGAAGAGACGAGTTTTATAAGAAGAGAAAAGAAAGTTTGGAGGAGTGCTGCCCGGTGGATTGGTGAGAAGTCCAGAAGAACCGCTAGTGGGACAGCCAGGGCCTTAGTGTAAGAAAGGAAGGCAAGATAGCCCTTCACAAGAGCGAAGGGTTAAAGGAGAGGGAAGTAGCGACCAGGGGAAGGAAACTGCTCAGTTTCAAGTGGTTCACCACAACCGCTCAGGGCCCTGGTTGGGACCTGGAGTAGAGGGCGGGCCCAGGTCCCTCCCTCTCCACTCCCCTCCTCCAAGGACACTAGTGGGGTAATTAAGAACCAGTTCAGAGGCAAGCAATAGCGCCCTGAACCTACCCCAGAGAAGAGAGAGCGCGAGACCCAGCAGAACAGTACCGGCAATTTGCCACAAGTGACACTGCACAAGTCTGACAAAATATTAAGTGTGCAGCATGACACATAACAATACCTTTTAAGAAGTGTATACAGCACTGTAGCTGTTCATGTGGTTATATTGCAGGGTATTTCCTTTATGATTACATGTTGTGCTGAACATTCTTGGACTCAAGTGTGCTGACCTGCTTCTATTCACATGCAAGCAATAAATAAAAGAAGGATTCAAACTCACGAGCAATCAGATGGGTAAGTCATCAATGAGCTGATACAGAGTTCTCTGGTTGAACTTAAATATGACTCACTAATCATTTTTTATTGTTTCTGTGTGTCGTAAGATCCTGGATTTTCTCAATTCTCTGAATTTCTTTTAACAAAATTCCTAAAATGACAACACACTGGCCAGTAATGAAAGTCGAGTACATATTAGATCCATTTTCTTTGTGAGAGAAGCGCGTCATATTATATCTTTCCAAGATGCAATAACATCATGGATGCCAGTATGGCAAATGCTTAAAACAATCCATGGATTAGCTAATTGAGGTGATTTGTCTCTTTCTGAAATCTTAGTAAACCACAAAGCCCATGTGGAACTGGAATAACATTTATTTTGGCCTTCTCCATCTTTATTATTAAGAACATAGATGAAGTCAGGTGAAATTATCCATAGAAGATTTGGGATTAACTACAAGCAGAACATATACTTTCACCAGGGGTGAGCTCACCAGTGATTATCATCAGGCAAATTATTTATCTTTCATGTAAAAATGTGTGAAGGGTGCATAATAATAATAGTAAAAAGACATCTGGTATTTGGTTCCACAACTGATGATGTGTGCAGCCATTATCCTTCATTATCTTAAGAGGCTAAACAGAACAGACTGGAACTACAGAACCAATGACCAGAAAAAAGTCACTGTAACCCTGAACTCCTGCTTTTCATTTACATCACGGAGCCTTCTCTCCTGGAGAAATGTTAATCCAGGAGGCTTGAAGCGCACACAAAGAAGGCAAAACCACTCCCTGTCAATGAAAAATCAACAGATCCCAAAGCAAGTCCAATCTAGTTAAATGCACCACTAGAGTGTGTCTTTCTTATGTATACTTTGATAAACTTTGACAGTTCAAACTAAAGCCTCAGCTCAGTATCAGTTTCTGAAGTCCATAAGATAAATGTAAATATTTCCTTGGTGAAATAATAAGGAACTGTATTGTCCCCTCCATGGGAACATGTAGATGGGATCCACGATGAGTGTCCCTCTCTCTAAAAACCTAGACAGGCCTGTGCTGCTTCTGCAGCACTGTTTCTCTCTCTTGGACCCCTAGAAGTCCCCCAGGGGTTTAGAAGCCAGGCTGCCTTAGGAAGGGCAGAGCAGGTACTAGCCAGTCTTTGAGACACCAACTCCCTGGCCCTAATCTAGAAGTGAGTTAAAACAGAGCAGCCAATAAGCAACCTCACAATTTTTCTGGTGCTTGTCCTGCTCCATGGATTTCTGTGTGAGAGGGGAAAATCTGCCCCAGGATGAATGCCTGAAATCATACACATCCATTAGACCAGAGAAAACCAATCACCCAACAATCTATTCAACACAATGGGTTCTTTTTCTGTTGGTGGATTGTCCAAGAATATCCTGATTGTCAAGGAGGCTCTGCTTCTCCAAGGACCTGACTTCACCCCCAGGGAGATCCTGCTCTTCTTTCCCTAGCACTTGCATGTTGTAGCTGCTGCTTTTGTCTGTTGCTGTGGCAGTCCCTGTTTCTCCCAGTGTCTGGTTCTGCCACAAGACCATCTGCTCTACCTCCACAAGCCCACATGGCTGAGGGAGGAGAACAATTTTGGGTGCTGAATAATTGAAAGGAAAGGGTGGTTCCCATCTGATGAAGTTCCCTTCCCCCACTAGAATCTAGGTCCAGGAACCTTGGCTCTCCAGTCCCCCTGCTGCTCCTTGTTGTTGCTGGGGAGACAAAGGTAGGATTGAGGAAAGCATTTGAAGCCGAAAGGGTTGGTAGAAGTGTAACTGAGGGAAGTATTTGAAGACAAGGCAGAGTGTACAATTGGGTAAAGTGTGTCATGCAGAATCATTATCTATTGGAGAAAATGGGTTGCTACAGAGAAAACACAGGTTCATTTTCAGATCCCAGGCTGAGTTTGTAGAACCAGCAGCTAGGAAACAAAATCTATTTTTGTAAGCACGGTGCATTTTCTCTTGAAGTCACTGAGAAAGTAAACCTAAGACCCATGGTGCCACTTTTACATAGTCTCTCTCCACATTGGAGCTACACTTCTATTACTTCTGTCCCAACCTTTATAGATTTAAGCTAATGCATTTGACTAATCAATCATTTTAAAGGAGAACATCCCTTACAATAAGAGCATCAATCTCATGCCTTATAGCGCATCAGCAGCATATATGACATCATAACTCCCCCCTACCTATTGTATATTATTGCTTACAACCTGCAGTGGAACAAGGATCTCTTGATAGATGATGCCAAGAAGTTTGAATCAAATACCATCTCTCATTTAATTGAATTCCCTGTGCCTCACATAGATTTCATCTTGGCAGTTCAGCTTTAGCAATAATAGGATTTTGTTTTTAAGCAATAGCCACAACTTCATTTAGGTTTCAATGTTTTTGTTTCGTAGTGGATGGCCCGTCACTGGACTGTCCATGAGCCTGCTGCACAAGCAGGATGGCGACTGCCCACAATGGGTCTGAGCAGTGCAGTGCCTTGCGTACGATTAGCGCTGCCAGCAGTAATAGTCTCTCCTAAAGGGATAGTTCAGTCACCTCAAGGATGGGAGGTGAACCCAGTGTGAAAGCATTTTTAATTCTGAGACTTGGCTGACTTTGGACAACCAACTGAGAGGGGTGCAGCAGAGGGAAAGGGGAGTGATGTGTTAAAGGGACCTTGTGTCCCTTAGACTTTCATACCACAAGTTGGGAAACTGTAGAAAAGGCTGATTATGGAAGATACCATAGGCTAGGTGTTTACTATGGTTTGCATTTTTTAAAATAATCGTAGCAGTGTTTTCCCAAACAAATGCTGAGTCGCCTCTCCCTGTCAGTAAAAGTTTTATTTTGCTATACACAGACTCATTGCTTGCAAGTACAGAAGTATTGTCTCTTAGGGCTACTCAGGGGTGATGTTTAGTTTTCCCACTCTTCTGAGTGGGGGCTTGAGCTGATTCTGTTTTGTAATGTTAAGAGGAACCCCTAGATATGGAACCCAGCCCTTGTTGCTGCTGTCACTCCTGGAAGAAGGGTTGCATAAGTAATGTTTGTTTGTCCCTCCCATCCCGTTTGCTCTGAGACTGTTTTATCCTCTACTGTATGAGCCTACTGAACTTCATTTTTCTTTTTTTCAAATGAAATGTCTCAAATCAAATCAGTATTTTTCTCTGACACAAGAATGTGCTTGTTGCTAGATTTGTATGAAGCCACTGAGAGATCTAAAGCTTAATTATATTTGTTGCAGGAAGAGGTGGGCTAATTAGTCCCCCAAACTGTTTTGATGATTCAACCCTTTTTCCTCTTCATAAATTATCCACACAGACTTCAGTTTTTATTAATTTCTCCATTGTTGAAAACTTTCTGACAAATGGTTCATGAAAACATACTGCTGCCCCTGGATTGCTCAAAAACTGTGGTTTCTTGACTGATGCTTCAAATGTTGCTATTTGTCTGTCAATATTGAGGCTGTGTGTTTGGTCTCTTAAGTCACATGGCATTGTTTCTGTGCCTGATTGGCTGATTTCCAAACCCAGAATCTGCTTTTGAGATGGAAATTTGAATATTTATCTCATGAATTTTGACACTTTTCTTTCCACAAATATCTTTGTAAAATAGCTTTGCTGGTACAAATGTTAGTGAAAAGTAATTGAAAGGAGTCACGGATGCTGTCAAGGAAAATTTGCAGCTTTTATCTGAATAAGTGTTCTTGAACACTTTTTTTTTTTTACAGTAGTCGCTTGTCTAGTCACAGCTGTGTAATGCCTGAGCTTATCTCACTCTGTTGACCCATATGGCAGGACCAGTATCCACTTTCAAAGTGACACTGTACTAGATCCTCAGCTGGCATAAAACAGCATTGTTCCATTGACTTTATGGAGTCAATATGATAGAGTGCAATATGGCATTTGAAAGGTAACTATATGTAGATTTTATATAAGATCTTGGGTTTTATCTATGGTTAAATTATATTGCTGGGTACTTTTATGACAGTGGTCCCCAACCTTTTTCATCTGGCAGACGTCAGATGACAAGCCACTGAGGACTGTGGCTGGCAGATGAGCATCTGCCCAAATGCCACCGAGAAGCAGCAACGTCAATAGGCATCGTTGCCAAAATGCCGCCGACAAGCAGCGTCATCCAGAGGTGTCACCACTGAAATGCTGCTGATTTTCTGCGGCATTTTGGTGGCGATGCCTCTGGATGATGCTACTTCTTGGCAGCATTTTGGCGGATACTCGTCCACCGGACAGTACATGGGTGCACATAGATGCCCCGGCAGGCGCCATGGTGCCCACGGGCACCACGTTGGGGACCACTGTTTTATAAACTTGTAACTAAATAGGTGCTTTCACTAACAATAGCTAGTACTCTCTGTGGCATCACAGTCCTTGTCATAACAGGCTGAAATAAAAAAGTATTGCACAATTCTAAGGAGAAAAGTCTTGAAAGTTTATTTTTTAAAAAGATGCTAAGTTGCTCCTCAAAGCCCCTTTTAATATAAATTTATAAAATTCCAGAAATTCATTTCAAATTAGCTGGCTTGACTATGTCATAAATCTAAGAACTAAACTGTAAGAAAGATTGCCCGAAGGCAGACAAAGAATTGACCTGAAATGCCCATTAAAAATTACAATGAAATGATGCTTTTAAAAAAGGCGTTCTCTTCTATTCTCTCAGGCATGATGTAAAACTATGAAAACGCAAACTCTTTTCACATTGTCCCCTTATTCCATTTGAAACACATTCCTGACAGCACTTTAAAGATATTTCTGTGCTGTGTTAACCCTTTGAAAACTAATATCAAACCTGAATATGAGAGCATTATCTTCTGCGCCTGAAACTCTCAAAACTTGACAATGATCACCCTGTAAATAGAGAAAACTAGTTTAAAATAAGAATAATTGGAATGGAAGCTATGATTTCTGCTGTACCAACAATGTAATTGTGATCATCGCTTGTTCTTCTTATTTAGGTGTGTTGGTAATTATTTGTTTGGCCATATTAGATGTTATGCTACTCTGTTAATATTAAAAATGGGCATTTAGCCAGTAATATAATACATAATGATTAAAGGAATTATATTTGTCCTGCTGGTAATATCTACATTTTATGAATGAGTGGATTTTGATATTAACTAATTAGAAGCAACTCTACTGCAACATCTGTCACCTAGCATTAAGCGATGTATCTGCACACATTCTATAATAATTCTTTCTGGCTGTCAAAAGCATGAGATGGCAAAGGTATGTGATGAGAGATGACAGTGAACCACTCTGTCCAATATTTTTAGACATGCAGTTATGAGCCTTAAGGGTTTCAAGCAAATATACTTACTGTCCAGCTCCCATAACTAGCTTAGTATTAAGCACCTATGCAAGTCTCACTTGCTATACTCTTTCAGTGCATCTATGCAAGGTCTGTATTTATGTGACAGATATTTGGTTTACTTTTGCATATGCTCTAAGTGCTAACTTGGAAATGTGCCAGAGAGAAATGGCTATGTTTTAGCACTAAAGTGGAAAATACATATGCTAAAAAAAAATTGTGAAAATATATACAAAAAGACACAAGCAATTAGGTGCATTGTGGTAGTGTAATTGCCCTACTAGCCAACAATTTGTGAGAGATAACCATAGCAACCTCAGTATTACATGGCACACTTACGTACTTATGGCTCAAATACACGAAGACAAATACTACAAAAGCCACATCTTGTTGACACATTCAGCTAACCCCAATAAAGGCATCTGCTGTGCAAGCTGGGTTTTAAAACATTGTTTCTGCACTAATATTAAATCCAACACAATTGTGGGTACTCGGGGACCTCAGAGACAATGATCTGTCTGGAAGAAGCTAAATCCCTTCTTAAAAAGGAGAATGTAACCAAAAAACTTCATGGTACAGTTTAATATTTAATAGAAAACACCACCACCAAAAAAAAAATCAATGGCAGATGGGTTATAAGGTTATAATGACAGGTTTCAGAGTAGCAGCCGTGTTAGTCTGTATCCGCAAAAAGAACAGGAGTACTTGTGGCACCTTAGAGACTAACAAATTTATTTGAGCATAAGCTTTCGTGGGCTACAGCCTGTCATAAGGTATATTTCCCAAATCTGAACCTTAGCATCCAAAATTTGGGTACCTGCACGAAACCTCTAAGCTTAATTTACCAGTAATCTGTAGCCTGCCCACCACCCAAAATAGTGTTTGGGGCACTCTGACCTCCCAACCTTCCTGGGGACCCCAAGAACCCAAATCCCTTGGATTCTTAAAACAAGGAGAAATAAACCATTCCCCTTCCCCCCCTCCCAGAGTTTCCCTGAGAGAGACAGATTCCTGGCACAGAGAGAAATTTCTCTCTCTCCCCCTTCCCTCTCCCCCACCAGTCCTGGTGTTTACACCCCTCTCCTGGGATAAAACAAGGGGAACAAGGAAAGATCAATCAGGTTCTCTAAAAGAAATCTTTAATAAAAGAAAGGAAAAGTAAAGAATTATCTCTGTAACTTCAAAATGTAAATATTACAGGGTCCTATAGTTTACAGACAAAGGAAGAAACCCTTCCTCCAGTACAATACAAATCAAATATTCCAGCAACTACACATATAAAAGTTAACCAGCCAGATCACATGTGCAAATAGGTAAAACAATTAAAAAGCCAAAATCGCCTGTTCTACTTACTATTTGAACAGAACTTTGGAGAGCCTGTAGTAATGTCTGGTCCCTCTCATATCCCCGAAGAACAACAACACACACACACACACACACACACACACACACACACACACACACACACACACTACCAAAACTTCCTCCACACAGGGTTGAAAGTATCTTGTCTCCTGATTGGTCCTCTGGTCAGGTGTTTAGTTCCCTGTTTGTTAACCCTTTACAGGTGAAAGAGACATTAACCCTTAGCTATCTGTTTATGACACAGCCTCACTTCATCAGCTGCATGTAGTGGAAAATACAGTAGGAAGATATATATACACCAGGGGTCAGCAACTTTCAGAAGTGGTGTGCCAAGTCTTCATTTATTCACTCTAATTTAAGGTTTCACGTGCCAGTAATACATTTTAACGTTTTAGAAGATCTTTCTATAAGTCTGTATATATAACTAAACTATTATGTTACGTAAAGTAAATAAGGTTTTTAAAATGTTTCAGAAACTTCATTTAAAATTAAATAAAATGCAGAGCCCCCCGGACCGTGGCCAGGAACTGGGCAGTGTGAGTGCCGCTGAAATCAGCTTGCGTGCCGCCGTCGGCACTGGTGTCATAGGTTGCCTACCCCTGATATACACACACTGAGAACATGAACAATGGAGTGTTACCATACACACTCTAAGGAAAGCGATCAGTTAAGGTGAGCTATTATCAACAGGAGAAGAAAAGAACTGTTTGTAGTGATAATGAAAATGGCCCATTTCCAGCAATTGACAAAAGTTTATAATGGTATCCTGCCATCTGCCTTGGGCCATGACCACAATAAGAATAAGGATTTATTCTGACCACTTTAAACACCTCCAATGCATATCCAGATGAATGGCTAAAAGCTATTGTTTGGAGGTCAGATTGTACCCTTATCTGATGATTGGATATTTCTCTGTTCCTCCTCCCCTACATACTTTTCTTCCCTTTGATTTAGGCTTTACTAGTTCTTGTTATTTACAACTTTTTACTTAGTTTCAACCATGTCATTAGGTTTTGTTTGTTTGTGTTTTGGTTCCCTCCTCTTCCCCAGAATTCCTGCTTCATTTTATTATTGCTCGATGTCTACCTTCCCATATCTCTGTCTGCTCTGATGATTTACTAACCTAATAATATTTATTGCATTTAAATAATACCTTTCATACAGAGATCTCAAAGTACTGTACATGTTACCCAAAATCCACATTGGCTTTATAAGCTAAATAATATTATGACCATTAGAGGTAAACTGAGGCACAGTGAGATAACAGACACTCAGTTTCAGGGTTAGGAAAAGAACTGAGGACTCCCAACTCCTAGATCTCTATTCTAAAGGCTACATGACACTGTCCACATGGGGAGAGCCAGATGGTCTAAAGCTGATCTCCATTTTTGTATCACAAGTAATGTTACTTGGACAGCTAAGTAAATTGTTTGATTACACCTACTAGATTAAGTATTTAGATGTCAAGGGCTATGTCTATAATGTAGCTGGGATGGTGCCTGCCAGCCTGGGTGGGTAGATGTATGCTAGCTCTGCTTGAACTAGCATGCTAAAAATAGCAATGGGCTTGTTGCTGCATGGGGGTGGCTTGGGCAGGCCCCCTGAGTACAAGCTTGCCTGACTCTCTGGCTTCAAGCGTGGGTGGCTAGTCCATGCTACTGTCTATGGCATAAGGTCCACACTGCTATTTTTAGTGTGTTAGCAGCAGCAGAGCTAGTGCATCTGTCTATCTGGGCTGGGAGTCATGCTCCCAGTTCTAGTGTATACGTAGCCCAGCTGACTTTAGTTATACCCTGCATAGAAACAGAGAGGCCTGACTTAGTCTAGGTTGCAAATTTGGTCTTAAATATTTGTAATTTAATTTGAATCCAAAACACTAGTTTTTTGGAAATAGCTTTTTAATTTTTTTGATTGAGAGGGGAAATTAAACCCAGAAAGGAGCACGCAAAGTTACACAATGCACTAATATATTTATCTGAAGTCTATGGCACCTGGACAATCATAAAGAGCATTTCACTTGGGGTTGTTTGTATGCCTCAGTGTGTATAACACATTTAATGGCTATTAATAACTTCTGCTCCTAAAATTTCCTCTAATCTGAGAACTGGCCATTTTCCTTCTCTAGCCATGAGGTGGGAATCAGCTAAATGGTCTCTTCACTTATGATCACCTAATTGCATTTTTTTGTTTTGTTTCAAATCTATATTCTTTATCAAGAGGCTTCAGCACTGGTGTCCAGAGATGCACACAATGGTGCTGGCAGCAGACAGTGGTTATTACAGAGAAAGTTCTCCATTGCATACTTTTCCTATCCCCAGGCAGCAACTGCTTTGAGAAATGGGTCATTTTATCCGGCAGGTTAAGATATGAGAAGCCATTCACAATGATTGCAAGTTCTGAAACGGAACCCATGTCTTGAGACACGTTAGCTGCATACCATAAATTAGCTTCTTGAGACAGCTTGCTGATAAGGCGATTGTGTCATGAAACTACTATGATAAAGTATCATGGAGGCAAATGAAAAAAGGCTAGAAGTGGTAACACCTAAAATCACTGCCAAGTACACAAGATTCTTTTCATCTGTATTCAAAGAACTGCAGGAAACAGTCTTCTGTTGGAATCAAAAAGGTGTCAGGCAAAGGAAAGCAGCTCCACACAGGGAACAGCTGCTCTAAGAGTCTACTTGAAAGATAAGCATTCAGCAAAATGGAAAACACATCTGTGAAGTATGCAGCAAATTACTATTAGTGCACTTGGGGTGAAGCAGGAGTGGAGGAGGAAAAGAATAGGGAGCTCAGTGGTACATCAGTGACCACAGGATCTCTGTGAGTGGCATAAACTCCTTATCTCTTGCTGGTGCATGTCTTTAACTAGTATAAAGAAAGAACACCGCATTGAAATTGCCTGGTACTATCTACTGTTGCTGAAAAGATGGCAAAGATGGTCACTGGAATCAAAGTGGGAAAGAAGAACGGGAATGAAGATTGACAATGCAATTTTGTTTTTGTAACCTGCCCTCTTTGAAAATTTGCTACATTTGCTGTTTTAAACCTTGGGACAGACAGATTAAAAAAATATAAACAAACAAAACAGCAGCAGCATAGGTTAGTGATTTAGGCCCATATTTTTAAAATAAATTGGCTAAGATTATGCACCTAAATCCAGATTTAGGCCTGTAGATACGCAGTCTGCTTTCCAAGGGTATTGAGCACACACAACTCCCATTAGCAGGCAATGGGCCAAATTGTCAGTTATTCCCTTCTTGCCCTTCCAGCAGGAACAAAGAGACGGGGTGAGGTGTGGCTTCAAGTAACTTTTGTGCTCTCTGTATTCTGGGGCTTCTCTAAATTAGAGCAACTTCACATCAGCTTTAATTTATACTCTCCTTCCCCCATCCCCTCTCCTCCCCCCACAGACCCTGAGAGGCAGAGAATAGACATAACATGGTGCACTCTGGACACAATCTGTCTCCGTTCCAAGCTCCCCTCCTTTCCATCCAAACACATCCCTACCCTGGGGAATGAGAGCAGGTCAGTCCTTATATCAGCTATATGCCATTCAAGGAAGCCCCCTGCAAGGATGCTATTTTCAGGGACTGTTATTGCCCACTTTAAGGGCACCTAATGCTGTCAGGACAGTACAAATGAGCTGAGAGAGCTCTCTGGCAAGGCTAAGAATAATACTATCCCTCTAGCGCTTTTCATGTACAAAGTGCTGCACAAACATTAATTAAAAATGGAATATGAAGAGGAATAAGACTGCAGAGGTGGTTTCCCTCAGGGGTTGGCCTAAGTGAAGATAATCTGCAAGTGGTATATTTTCTCATGTTAAAGTCTCTGTTGTGGCTTTTTCAATCCACAGCTGCAGAGATTGGGGGTTTGAGGTGCACCACACTGTGGCAGGGGTCTGAGGAAGGCAGACTCTAAAGTGTTTGGGGAAGTGTATTCAGAAGCAAATTTTTTCCTTTGTGGGGATGCAGCACACACCTCCCCTCAGAATTAACTTCAGACCATCATCTGAGCCCTTTGGAGAGAGCATAGCAGGCAGTCCCCTTCACCAGGAGTAGTCAATAGACAGACCGTGGTCCAAATCCAGACCACCAGACACTTTTGAACAAAGACTCCAAAATCTTTATTTATTATATTGTTTTCTGTGGATCTAGACTATGCCTTAACCAAGATATTTGGACCTTGACAAAAAATAGACTACCCCTCCCCTACACCCTATGCTCAAGGAATGCAAGCTGTGGGATGTTAGCTGCTACTTCATGCAGATACTCAAGAGAAGAAAGGGTTCCCCTCACCCACTGGAAATTAGCAAGCAAGCAGAGCTAGACTCTGGACCTGAACAAAACTGTAAAACAAAAATGCTGCCTTATACAGGTCACGTTCATTTATGCTGTACGGTCCTGTCAAAGCATTTAATACTTATCTAATTAATTCTCTTAATGCTCCTGTGTGCTAAGCGAGTATTTTACAATGAGAGTAACTAAAGAAGAGAGGTTAAGAAATTCTCCAAAATCACAGAGAAAGTTAGAATCAGAACTAGGGATTAGAACCCAGCAGTTACTGACTCCCTGGAGTTCAGGCTACAAACCTACACCTTTGTTTTATTTTAGGACTAAGTATGTTGAATGGTTTATGCCTGTAAATGGAGAATGTTGGCTACAACCAAACTTACCTGAATAATAATAAAAAAAAAAAAAGGCAGGGGAGATTTTAAGCGCAATACTGCAGCAAGGGAAACTGAATTAGTGCAGCAAGGATGCTTGTTGTCAGGAGATAATCTCAGCATTTTGCTGAAATTCAATGTGATTTGTCATTCCAATCCCAATCACCATTGTTTCCTCTGAAATAGTTACCCTAGGAAAGTAAAACCAGGTGTTTAAAAACCCAGGCAGGATTTAACACTAATCCTGGAACACTTTATCAGCAGCATCACAGCCTCATTCTGCCCAAATGCAGGACAAAAGGCTTCACCAGGCTATCACTAAGTAGCCTCATTATTTGCCAAATGTAGCCATTGTGAGTCTTCCAAAGGCTCCCAGTTTGTCCCTTCAGTAGCACCCTGTGTTTATCTCCTGATTTCATTCCACACCTGCTGTGCAGCAGATGATCCAAATTACCCAAATTAATCCCAGGTGCAGTACTCACAACCCAATTAAAAACCTCAAATGTCAACCCAAATGAGGGACAGCACATAAAAAGAGAGAGAGCGAGAGAGAGAGACTGTACCCAATATACTTTGGAACAAACAACCCACATGCACCTGACCTGTAAAACCACCCTGGTGGTTTTCAAAATACTTAATAGGTTAGGCCCTATCTTTGTATGAGAGACTTCCTCCTCAAATAACCTTGTTTTCACTTAAATCTGCATCCGACACTGTCCACCTTCTAGCAGTCCCACAACTGTGTTGTTCTATTTCTTTGTTGATGTGGATCCTTGGACTGGAATCTGTTCTTCCTTGACATGTCTCTCACTTCATCCATCCTCCCTTTTAAATCATACCCACAATTTTTCTCCCTTCAAAGATACTATATAGCCTAACCACTGTTGGCCCCATTTTTATTGTTTTTCCTCCCAGCCCCCACTCCCTTTTTTTAATGCTAGATTCCCTCTAATCCCCCTGCATTTCTATTAAAGGGCAAGACTTTATATTTTTATTACATAATTTTTAAAATATACTACTGTATTTTCTTCTTTTCTTGAGAGCACCTAAGTAGGGAGTGCCCTGAATAGAATTATTCCTATTACTTGAGAATACTACTGAGACCCTTAATATTATTACAACATGACAAGTTGAGAACTATAGAAGATATTAGGCATTCAGCATTCACCCGCAAACAGCATGGCTGTCCAGTGGCCAAGGTGGTGGGTAGGGTGCTAAGCTGGGACTCAGGAGACCTGGGTGAATTCGCTCCTCTACTACAGACTTCCTGTGTGACTTCTGGCAAGATACTAAGCCCCTGATTCCCAAAGATACTTTCCTGCTTACGTCCCAATTTTAGGCTCCACTGCAATCCACAGAACTCTCATCGAAACTTGTTGGATGCAATGCCTGTTTTAGGATATAAGTTCCTTAATCATCTGGATGCCTATGGTAATAGAGAACACATGTCCAGAGGCACAAATTTAGGTGCCAATCTCCTGCTTGAGCCCCAGAGTGTTCCTCAAAAGCGTTTAGGCACCTAACTCCCTATTGATTTCAATGGAAATTAGGACCCTTTCTACCTTTGAGGATCTGTGCCTCAGTTCTCTATCTGTAAATTAGTACTTCTAGCTCACGAGTGTTACCATGAGGTTAAATCCATTGAAAAGACTGGAGGTGCTCAGATACTGTGGTAATGGGGGCTGTATAAGTACTGTAGCTAGACCAGTTATTTAAAGTTTGAAAGGTGACTCTGAAGTAGGGTAAGCAGAAACTACTTTCTGCATGGAGGCAGATGACGGTTGCGAGAAAGCGGCACTAAGCTTGGGAGGACTGCGAGGCATGATACAGTTACCTGAGATCCAGTAAGGTGAAGTCAAATGGGAGAAGTGAGTAGTTTAAGCAACACACTATGCTCACCATAGGCAACGAGGCACTGATTAGCTGGATGTGAGATATGCTGGTTTCTGAGGTCCCTCTGACATTTTTTCGATCAGGCCAACCTGCAATTAGGTCAGGCCAAATGCTGCAGTGGGATTGGTTTTGGCTTGTATTTTAGGGGGCATTTGTGTGCTCATAAGGGACCCCAGGCGCAGAAAGAGTATGAAACTTTGAAGGTCATCACATTCCTGGAGTTCTTCCCCACCCTGGTGGCAGTCACCATCTGAGGTGGGGATTTCAGAGACAAAATGGTCAGTTTTTGGTGTGACAACCAAGTAGTTGTCCATGTGGTGAACTCTCAGTCCTTTAAATGCACCAGGGTAACGAGGCTGGTTAGTCTTTCCTTCCCTGTGGCCTCAAATGCAATATTTATTTCACTTCCAAACATGTACTTGGGCTTGACTGCAGGTTGACAGATTCCAAGCACTAGCACCAGAGGCAATGTAGGTGTCCAAACAGATACAGTAGCCCTATGGAATCTTGGCTGCTAGAAGCAGTATCCATGACAAAAGAAACACCTGCACCATGTACTTTTTGGCTTACACAATGGCATTTGAGGCTTCTCGCACATTTAGGGGGGCTGCAGGTTTACCCAGGTTTGTTTACCTCTATTCTATTCTCTGTTTTACGTTATATTCTGCTTTATTATATTCAGCAGTAATGCAAGGAACAGACAGGCTTGTGTCCTGTAAGATATTGGCTTCAGCAGTTAGGATGAGGTTTCAGGCCTACAAACTTTGGCATAGTAAACATAGGTAATCCATACATTTTGGGGAACTGGAAGTAGAATGTAATGGGGGGGAATTTTGTCCATAATGACATCAGCCAACCACAGAACATGAACTGACACCAGCTTCTGGAAGGTTTTGGACGGAACATCCGACAGCAAGAGTGCCATGGCAACCAAATGACATATACAGTAATGGGGGAAATCATAAATACGCTAGCCTGTAGAAGGAGGACACCTTAATATTGGTAAGGGGAAGAAATACAAATAAGGAAGACAGAAGAAACTCCTATTGAATATGCATTAGGCATGGTGACATGGTAACATCAGTGTAACATATTATAAAAGTGGCATCCCAGCATGGGGGCAGTAGGAGAGAGAGATGTAGCTCTTGGAGCGGGGCCAGAATGATGGCCACTGGTGAAGATGAAGAAGGTGACAGTGATGAGGAAGATAATAGCTAACATTTCAGGGATGATGCGAGTATGGATGTTCAGATGTACTTTCTGTATTATCTCTATCTACCTTACTGAATTAGTGTGTGCAAGTTTGCTAACTTTTCCCAACTATATAATAATCCTGGGCCTGATCTTGGGACAAGAACCTGTCAATCCTCAAAGTGATAACTGGGAATTTGTATTCATAATCTATGGATCAGGCTACATGGCTAATACCAGAACCTCAAATTTGGTGGTTTATGGTCTTGCTGTATAGGCACGAATGACCACAGCTGACTGGTTAGCTGGGTTGTTCTTTTACTGCAGATCTGTTGGGGATTCATGATCTAGAGGGTTGGGCTGCTGTGATGTAGAGAAATTTCAGGAAGCCAGTGACTTTGCAGGTCCTTAGGCAATTAGTTGTGGTTCTTCAGGAGACTCTTCAAGATGGACTTTTTAACTAAAGGATGTGCATATCAAGGTCTGCAGGTCAAAACCCGACTGACGTGGGTGTGGCGAGGCTGTTGCTCTGCACCACTCTGATGAGATGGACATGTATCAGGTATGGGCGCTGCAGCCACGTGGTGAGGGTCCCCTGTTC
Organism: Chelonoidis abingdonii; assembly: GCF_003597395.2. Taxonomy (NCBI): domain Eukaryota; kingdom Metazoa; phylum Chordata; order Testudines; family Testudinidae; genus Chelonoidis; species Chelonoidis abingdonii. The sequence continues at coordinate 53,833,387 of NC_133778.1, read as the reverse complement.
CTGTATGGGAACTACCCCTTCCTAACCAAATTCCAGTTTGTGGGAATGTTTAGGAAGTGGTTATCATTCTTGATCTTGTCACAGGGGGAGTATGGCTCCCACTTGTTTCATATAGGGGCTGCAACTTTGGCTTCTCAGTTGGATTTGGATGCATCAGAGGCCTATAGGTCCTTTGTGTGCTTGCCTGAGGAGAGGCTGATACAGGTAGGGGGCTGTAAGCACCACAGTTTTTAACCATGTCGATTTCCTTCCTATGGCTATCATAGAATGTATCTGATCATGCCAACTGCTGAGGATATGGATTTGTGGGCACAGCATTGTGCCCTGGGTTTATAAGGGAGCATGTAATTTAGTGAGCCTCCAAATGGGTCTCAGGCATGATGCTATTTTGTCTTAGCGTGGCAGACATGGTATGTGCTGGGACCAGCTCAAGCTTCTCTGGTATGGGCTGGCATCCCAAGGGCACGGGCTGGACTTCATAGTTATCCACTTAGGGGAGAACATGTTGGGAATGTGCTCCCAACTCAAACTGGTTTGAAAGGCTTACAGGGCTATTGGACTGCTGGCAGGTATGTTTCCAAGTGTTGGGAAAGTTTAGTCAGAGATGTTGGCCGACTGGGTTTGGTGGACTGCTGCCCACCCACAAAAGGTGGATAGGGCCCAGAGGAAGGCCGGTCGGCAAAATTGATATGGTTGGAGTGCCCAGGTGACTTAGTTATCAGACATGGCCACATTCTTAGGATGGAAGAATCCCATGCACTGCTACAGACTAGGGACCGAATGGCTAGGCAGCAGTTCTGCAGAAAAGGGCCTAGGGGTTAAAGTGGATGAGAAGCTGGATATGAGTCAGTGTTCCCTTGTTGCCAAGAAGGCTAACGGCATTTTGGGCTATATAAGTAGGGGCATTTCCAGCAGATCAAGGGACTTGCTCATTGCCCTCTATTTGATATTGATAAGGCCTCATCTGGAGTACTGTGTCCAGTTTTGGACCCCACACTACAAGAAGGATGTGGAAAAATTGGAAAGAATCCAATGGAGGGCAACAAAAATGATTAGGAGGCTGGAACACATAACTTCTGAGGAGAGGCTGAGGGATCTGGGATTTTTTAGTCTGCAGAAGAGAAGAAAGAGGGGGGATTTGATAGCTGCTTTCAACTACCTGAAAGGGGGTTCCAAAGAGAATGGATCTACACTGTTCTCAGTGGTACCAGATAACAGAACAAGGAGTATGGTCTCAAGTTTCAGTAATGGGGGCTGTATAATTACTGTAGCTAGACCAGTTATTTAAAGTTTGAAAGGTGTCTCTGAAGATAGGGTAAGCAGCGACTCCTTTCTGAATGGAGGTAGATGATGGTTGCGAGAAAGGTTGGATATTAGGGAAAAACTTTTTCACTAGGGAGGTGGTGGTGGAATTTCCTTCCTTAGAGGTTTTTAAGGTCAGGCTTGACAAAGCCCTGACTGCAATGATTTAGTTGGGAATTGGTCCTGCTTCGAGCAAGGGGTTGGACTATATGACCTCCTGAGGTCTCTTCCAACCCTGATAGTCTATGATTCTATGACACAGACCACAGTGCAGCTGAGCTTTATTGAGAGGCTGGAGTGCACTTCTCTGATATAGGTGCCAGTTTGTTTCTGGAGGATCTCAGTATTGAGTTGGCTGAAATCCTAGGTAGCTCGAGTGGGATGGGATGGGATGAATTGGCCAAGCTGATGCTGGCATCTCTTTGTGGCAGATGTTCCAGTGCAAGAACTTGCTGATTTAGGCTCCACATTCAAAAAGGTAACATAGTAGGTATCCCAAGGTAATCTCCTCATGAGATAGCAGCAATGTACCCTAGAGGCAAATGTGAACCAGGGGCCAGGATACTACCCTGGGGGAACCGCCTTGCCAATGCACTTTATGGTGGTGCTGGCTGTGGGGGTTGAGGTCCCCTCTCACCTAAACCCCCAAAAGAGTGAGGGGTGATGGCAGGCAGAGGAGCCCAGAAAACCTCCTAGTGGGGTGATTAGCTCCCACTGCAGTGAGAGCACCCCAAGAATTGGCAAAGGATAAGGGGGGTGCAAGTGACTGCTCTAGGCTATCCCTGACAGGAACCTTTGGATGTAAGTTGACTAATATTGCAGTCTGGATAAAAACACATAACATGTCCTTGCTTTCTTCCATTTGGTGAGCACACCAAAAAGGTATATTTCCCTAATTTGAGTGAGTGTGCTACATCTAAAGTGCTTACCTCCATCTGTATGATAATGAAATACCATGAAAGTGGTGCTAGAGACATTAGCTTCTTGGAACTATTTGCAACACTTGGGGAATGAACAATCCCAACCATATAATCTATTCAAATGCCCACATACGTATAAAATAGACATTATTTGACAAACTGATAGCAGAAACAGATCTCTGGCACTGTGTGAATAAGCAGTAACCTTCTTGCAGCAAGGTCATCATGAAAGGAGAGGTGCCTAAACTGACAAATGGGTACTACAAAGAGACACTCTCCTTGAAGTATCTTCCTCAAATGAGCTTGTATTGTCTACTTTCAAGTGAGGTAAGAGCAGAAATATTTTTCCACAGGGTGATATGCTTACAGCTACCTAGAACAAAGCAAACTGCCATAGGTCCCATCTTCAGGCTTTTATTTTTTGAGGTCAGTGTTGGGAATTGAGAGACAGCTTCAGAGAGAGACAACAAGAAGAGGTTCTCTAGAACCTTCATTGTTGAATTAATCCCGTATACTCTGTACGCACTATGATGCATTGTTTGTGGAAGTTAGAATAAATACTATTATTGTAAAGACAGTGAGACTCACCACCGATTAGAGGTGAGGGGCCAAGGAAGAAGGACCTGAGGGGAAGAATGGAATAGTTGTCTTCAACTTTTTGACTCTGCCTCCAGACTGCTGCATGCACTATGGAAATATTTATAGTTGTGGGATCCATCCCACTAGCTAGGCCATAAGAGTCTTGCACAATCCTGAACTGGGCCCTGGATGGCTGAAGTCTAAAAACTTTCAGTAAATTAAAAACAACTTGAGGCCTCAATGTCTGTCAGACCTTTTTCTTGCCTGGGTTTTGACTTCCCCCCTTATTTCTACTCTCTATCCCCACTTGGCAATGATGAAGCAGTTCAGTGCTCTGATTTCTTATCTCTGAGTCCAAATAACTGAGGAGAGTCAGCATTTAAAAAGCCACATTCACTGTACACTGTAAAACAAAATATTCTGTCATTACCATTTCTTTAGCAACACCACTCACAGAGTTTACATAATCCTTTGGACTAACATAGCTCAGTAATGCACATCTGGTTGTAACTGTACATGAACAGGAGACAGAATTGTTTCTGAAGAAGCAACTAGCAAGTGTTATAAAACATTATTTTCTATATGAAAAGATAAATGGTGAGGCAGATATTTCATTTTGAACTAGGGGCAGAGATTTTTACAGTTGCCTGGGAGTAACTTATTTTCATATTATTTTAAGAAGCAGTAAAGTTCAGGACCTGAGGTTCCGAGGCAACTGAGCTACTGCAGCATCCTACTGAGCAGTAGAGTCACATACTTTCAGAAGGGAAAGTGTGCCAATACTCACTCATTTTGTTTCAGGGATTACAATTGTGTACCTCAAAATGGGTTGAGATACATAACAAGAACCTAAGAAACTGCCAGCATTGAACTGAAAACAGAAACCCACCCAAACTGTGCTTGTGATCTGAGTAGTCAGGGTGACGGTAGCAACAAAGAAAAAACTAGATTCTTAAAACATCTTTTTCCTCCAAAACTACTTTATACAAAAATGTAACCAGGAGAAAAGAAAACAAACACGACTTCAAAGGACTTCACCATGTTTTCCATCTTTTGTTCAGCTCCATAATCTTTCACATTTAGCAAAGATTAAAATGCAAATATTGATTTTGGTACTGAATGGTTTAAAGGTCCTTGCAGAGTTTAGGAAACAGTCTGTACATTTTCATTTCCTTTTTAGCTTGGACAGCACATTGTTGTCAGCGTTTCTTTTAATTGCACATCTGGAATCAGTAAAAGTGCCCAGCTGGGGAGAGCTGCTAGTTGTTACTGATATTTTGCTCTTCTCCAGAGGGTCAGAAAACTACCCTCACTAAGGAGTAATTTAGGCAGGATAGTTAGTTATACTAAATAGTGAAGATGAAATGAGAGCTATGGTACTCACAGAACTGAGGATACCGGAAGTATTTTTGAATGTTACATTTTCAACATTTTATCCATTTGTATAAAACAATACTTAGAAAAATGCTATGGTGTATCATGCCACACACATCCAAAGTCTTGGTGCTTGATCCTACCCCCAGCAATGCACACACTGGTAAATCTGATACATTGCTTGCATGCACAAACACAGTAATTTAGAGAATTAACATTTTCCTTTAAAGTCAAGCCTTTAACATTAGTTTCAGTGGGAAACGATAGTTGTCAGACAAATTAGATGTTTGAAAACCATAAATCTAAAAATACATCCACAAATATGCACTGAAGACCACATTTATACAGCGTATTATGACAAGTAGAGCTGGTTGGGATTTTTTTTGATGAAGCTGTTTTGGAGGAGTGCTCGTACAACTGGAGCCAGGAAGGAACAGGAGAATGGAATGAAAAACCCATACCCCTGATCTTAGCCTCATGTACTGGGGCTACACATCCAACTGCAGAGAGGTGTGAAGTGGCCCCATACATCTCAGTAAGATGTTCTGGGCTGAATAAGAATACTGTATGGAGATGAATACAGACTGAAAGTATAGTATAGTTTTGAAATGTGTGAACTGCTTGATTCATAGAATCATAGGGTTAGAAGGGACCACAACGACCATCTAGTCTAACCTCTTTCAAGATATAGCCACAATAAATCCTGTACCATCCAAGACAGATGGCTATCTAGCCTCCTTTTGAAAACCTCAAAAGAAAGAGCTTCCACAACCTCCCAAGCAGTCTAAACATACCCAGTTCCTTCAGCCTTTGATCGTATGACTTGCATTTCATCCCTTTGGTCATCTGTTGCTCACCTCTGGATCCCTTCTAGTTTCTCCACTTTTTTCTATACATTGGCGACCAAAATTACTTCCCATGACTTGCATGCTATGCCTCAGTTAATGCAACCTAAACTTGGATTTGCTTTCTTCTGCAACAACATTGCATTGCTGACTCATGTTGAGGGTGTGATCCACCACAACTCTCAAATCCTTCTCAGCAGTACTGTTGCCAAGCCAGTTATCCCCCCATTCTGTATTTGTAAGATGCTGCACTTAGGGAAGAAAAATCATTTGTCTTTGCTGAATTTAATTTTGTTGGCTATAGCTCAGTTGTCCAGTTTATCAAGTTCCCTCTAAAATCCCTCATCTCAGTGGATGTTTCATTCTCACCTTCCAGGATTTCAGTGCTTGTGGGCCTGTGCCATACCTGCTCTCAGCTACCCACCTCATTCTCAGCACTGTGTTTTTGGTACAATATTCCAAGCATGCATCTTCTCAGCATCACAGCAAATCTCAGTGCTGTGTTCCTGTGCTGTGAATGGAACATGCTTATTCCCACCTCCCCATCCTTGTCTCAGTACTATTGGGGCATATTTGGAAAGGGGGACAGAAAAGTGGGTTATGGATGTGGGGAAGTCTTGGAGGCAGAGGTGAAGCCCCCCTACATACACAGCACAGACCCCATTCTTTCCTCTCCACATTTCTGCACTACTCTAACCTCCCCTTCCTCCCTAGAGGCAGCATGGGAAAAGTGGGTGTTCACTACTCTCTGAGCTGGTGAAGGAACCCAGGAGTGAAGGGGAGCCCTGGTGCCTCTTCCCTCTACTGGGTGAAATAGCCAAGAAGAGAAATTGTGAGTGATAGGGGACATTTGTAGAGGAGGGAAAAGGAGGGCACAGATGGCTCCATTTCCCTTCCCCATAAGTAGATCACTGAAAGGGAAGATGCCCAACTTTCCACCCTGTAAGGTGCTGCTGTCCGCTCTTCTGAGAGAGCAAAGGTCCCTTTGAGGATGATCTCTCCTTTGTTGAGGAACAATAGAAAAACTACTTTTTTTGAGACCCAGTTGTTCACTAAAGCTTTAGTCACTGAACTGTTCTCAGAAACAGTGTTTAAATGATCCCTTATATTAATGAAGGTCGTTGTCCAGAGGGTATGCTTGCCTTCCAGTTGCTGTGGCCTTGGAGGAGTAAAACACAGAGCAGATCTAGTGTAATTATATATAAAGGAATACAATACCTGGTAAAGGTAGTAATTACAGGCAACAGGTGTGTTGTTTTTTTCCTTGGTTGTGCTTCTGCAATATGCTCTGTTTTGTTACAAAAATGTACAGAGTTAATAATGTAGTTTCTCAGCTATAATAAATTATATAAACGCAAATCATCATCTGTGACATAATTGTAATTTTACCAATGATTAATCCGGATCACACTTTCTCATTCCTCTTTTGTGTTAAGCATGAAAATTGGATGCTGTAAAATGAACTGTCATATCAAAGCCTGTAGATTTGGAAGGTCTCATGGAAAAGAACGCTATGCATAAATGACTGAAAAAAAAAAAAGTCATCTACAGAGCTGAGCTGCTGGGTAGCTAGGACAACAAACTGGCCATAAAATACTATGTACTGAAATGAGTTATAAGAATATTGCTTGTTTCCATGGATACATTGTCCATTTGGGGCTCTAGTCTGATCTTTTGGATTTGCATACATTTAGCACTGACTTGATTCATGGGTCTGGTAGTGCCTTGACTCTTTGATGTCAACCGTAAAGCAGGGATGGCTCCCACCTAGTGCTACCAGCGACACTAATAATCATAAAGGTGGTGGGGGAGGAAGTGGGACCAAGATAATTCCTTCTCCTCCCTCCCATGCGCCAGATTATGGAGTTAGCTAAATTTGCCAGAGAAAGCTGGCTGCAGGAGGACCGTGCAGCCTACATACACCTGTGCACCATAGAGCTGTGGGAGGGATTGCATCTCATGAGGCACAATCCCTCCCTGTATCTGCCCTTGAAGGATTGCACCACATGGTGCTTTTAATGGCACAAATCTGTGGACATCTTCTAAGTGTTTCACATTGATTTAAGCAGGAATGCAAATAATATGAAAAGCAAAATTCCAGCTGCATTTTTTCCTTAAGGTCTCAAACCCTTTCTGAGCCATAATGATGTTAAAATAAGCTTAAAATACGATCCAAGGCTGGAATGACATCATTACTATATGTTAGCATTTCAGATTCAATTACACAGATGTCAAGGTTAAGTACAACTTGGTGATAATGTGGCCTTCAACGGCAAACTGCAGCTGATTATCAGCCCTCAAAATATCATACTGTTTTGCAGAAGTGCTATAAAATAAGTATTAAAGTATTTCTAAGCTGTGAGGGATCAGTTCAATATCCACTGAACTCTTCTCATTAACTTCACTGGGAGTTGATCTGCTTCTAAGTCACTGGGGCTAGAGACCACAAGCAGTGGTTGGGGACAAGTGGTAGGGGAATTCCCCCCCCCACACACACACGCTTTGATTTTCACAATGAAATGCTGGGACATGTGGCACACGTGGAAGAAGGATGTTAAGGAGGCAAGGAGAGTCATGTGGCAGAGTTCTAGAAGCTGGGAAGGGAAGAGAAAAGGATACTTACTGCTCCCAGCACTCACCTTCACCTAACCACTCACAAATTTCCCTTGACAGACTCTCACAATCACCAACACTCATACCCAAACTTGTGCCCACCAACATGTGGTCACCCAACACTCAGTCTTCTCACTTGGTCTCCCTATGAGCATTATCTTCTCACCCATTTACCATCAACTACTCAGCCTGCTCCAGACCAGTCTCTCACCTCTGCTTACAAACTCACTCTTTGTCCCTTCTTATCCAACCTTCTACCTCTCTCCCTTACCCTCAATTTTCTGCAAGACTCTCTCCACCAGCTCCCTCCAGTCCCAGTGCTGGCACAAGACCCTGCCTCCCACCGCTGCCAGTTGTCTGCTAGCAACCACATTCTAGCACCCTACTATCTCTCCACTTCCTTATTGTGACTCTCCACATCCTCCTCCACTTCCTTCTGAACACAGAGCATTCCCACTAAACTCCTCAACTGCCTCCATTCACTTCCCAGCTACAACCAACCCTAGTCTCCTTCATCACCATTTCCTCTGGCATGAAAGGCACTACAAAAATATAAGATTATCTCAATTTTGAATAAATTGGGGGGGAAATATCAGCTAAAAATAATACACACACAATTGAAAGCAAGGGTAGATTTAAAAATACATTTTCAATCTAGAATTATTGTTCTCTGATATTAGGTATTTTTATAATATTTTCTTGTGTTTTCCTTCAATTATTTCTTTATTTAAAGCCTTGCATATCAACTCTGTTTAACATCTGCCAGTGCACCATGCACGGTCGGCCACAAATTGCGAAGGAAGGCTGAACGTACAGTCTCAAGGTAAAAGGAAGCATCACAACTGTTTCTTCAATTCAGCTTCCTGATTATGAAAATTACTCTTTCTATACTGGGACATTTTGAGGTGCACCTTAACAAGACATACAGGAGGACACACTTTCAAGACCTTTTACAATCTATTAGTTTTGTGTAGTTTGTGCCAATGGCTAAATTCACACACAACTAGAGATGAACCTTAGATGCAAATTATGGATCTGGACTGACACCCCCAGATATTTAGGGTTGGTCAAATCCAGGATTTAGGTAGTCACTAGCTGCAAACCTCAAATCTGGATTTAGCCAAGTTTTTGTTCCTCCTCCAAGGAATTTTGGTTCATCCCATCGCTACACACACAATGCCAGGAATTCACATGATGGTCTTATATAATAGTTGTATATGCATTGTACACAGGAAAATTCAAGAGACATTACTATAAATCCATGAGAACAATCATTTAATGTCCATGGTGTAGTGAGACCTCAATAAATCGAACTCATTGACTAAATAAGACTTCTTAGTATGCAAGAAGTCATTTTTACTCACATTTAAAATATAGCTAAGAATCAGGATGTGTGTGTGTGTATGTGCATGATTTAACAAACCAATTAGATACCAAGTTGCTGGGCAACTGAAGGGGATGCATTTTCCTTTGTAAAAATAATGAAGTTTCCGGTTTAAATATATGGTTCTGTTGGGGAAAGCTGGAGAAGAGAGTGTCTGAGACACAAACTGGGAAGAAAGTGTCTGAGACACAAGACTGAATCTTAACCAAAACTTTTCAAACATGTAGAAAAGGGTTTCATTTTTGATTCAGGCCAGGAAATGGACAGTGGTTCATATCAGTTTTTGATAAAGACCAAACCGGATTTCTAGTCCCCAACTATAAAATAAGTATTACAACCCCACTGACATTCCACAACAACCTCCAGGGGCCACCTAAGAGGTAAAACTGCATGAACCTAAACAAATCTAAAGTACTGTTAAGAAAGGTAACCGGTGAAACAAATGTGGGATATTTGTGAAAGATGGAGGGTGGTTTAAGTAATTTGTGTGAATTGCTTGCATACAGCCATCATTTAGAGGACATGGTAATTCAAAAAAAATTTGGGGGGGGCGGGGTCTAGATTAGCAAATTGGCATTGTACTCAGTGAAGGGGAGCAGCTGAAGGTTTGGACACAACAGAAAAAAATAACTGGTGGCACAGAACAAGCTTACTGATCTTGGTTGAAATGTTCCTTGATTTTTCTTGTGAGGAGCTAAAGGAGAGCAAGGTTAAAACACCTTTAAATGGAAGGAAAATCTTGCCTTCAAGGTAAGATCAAATGTCTATAAAAAACACATGTGCTTTGTTCCTTAGATATGGAAAAATCTCTTTAAAATATTTGGAATGTACAAATACATATCTATATTCACATTTATATAAGTCACAACATGTTCAGATCTAGATGCATTCAAGTCCTAGTCCTATTTCCACTGAGATCAATTGTCCAACACCACAGCTGGTATAATTGAGGCCTTGTTGACATCAGTAATGCTACTCTGATTTATACTAGTTTAGGATCTGGTCCATTATACACATAAATCATGACACCATGGTGGGTATACAGGTTTTATTGACATGAATTTGGTGTGACCACATAGCCAATGAATGGAAAAGTCACAGATGAGTTATGCCAGGTCATCTAAAGAATAAAGACAACTAACACAAGAAGAACTCTTTAGACATTCTGTAGACTCTGCATAACTCCCCATAGATAGAATAATCCCTTTGTGGATTTGAGAAAGTAAATCTCCACAGATATTGCCAAAACTTCCTGCAGACTTCTATTGGTTTTGCAGTATTTCTATTGTCTCTCATTTTCTTAAAAAACATCTGACAGACCTAAGAATACAGCATTATACTAATATTATGCTGAGTCTTCCCAAATGGTGTTTGTTATTTAGGATGTTTGACACTTTGCTTAAATACATGTTGGAACAATTTTTACATTGATGCTGCAAACACGAACTCATGCTTGATCTGAAGTCAATGGGAGTCTTTCTGGTAACTTCAGTGGGTATTCAATCAGGTCCTAAAGTATACTGGCACCTTAACACCTTTAAAAATCAGGCCTGTAGTCTGTACTAAAGTGAGAAGTCCCGGTGAAGAAGGTGCAGCAACCCCACTGACTATGCACTACTCACATAAGTAAAGTTGATACTTAGGATACTTGTAAGATACTTAGTCCAGGTCCTGGTTGGTGGCTGGAGCCCAGCTAAAGCTACATTGCTTTAATTTTCCAGGTGAACAGCATTTACTATAAGGCTCTTACACTTCACGCATATCTTCATAAATGTGCATCTGAGCTTACTTATATAATGGGCTTTCATTTCAAAAAGTTAACAGTGAAAGAGATGTTTAGCCAAACATAGAAAAGAAGTTGGGCCATTCTAAAGCAATGCCGTGCCTTGTAGTATGGTGCATTGTATGTGCACGTATCAAAGGAGATTGGCCTTGGTTGCAGAGTTCCTGCCCCTCACTGTGTGGCTTCGTAAGGAAACAAAGGTTTCTGTGAACTATCTCTTGGACAACGGAAGAAACAGTAAAGCCATGACAGTGTTCTTACGGGGCTGAGGTGATGTCCTGAGGAAGGAAGTCAAGAGTCGTTTGGGAGCTTTGGCTATTATTTCCACGTTGCCAGGATTTTCACATCAAATCATTGGAACTGTGTTAGGGAAAATATAGATAGAGCTAAATGTGCACAAACCCTCGGAAGGTACAAAATTTGTGGTTTCTGAAGTACAATAACTGCAGAACAAATGACAAGAAATAATATCACAGAATGATATTAGTAAAAAAAAGTCAGCAAAGCTCAGTAACAAACTAAGAAGAGTTATTTGGAAACATTATGAGGAGGTCTAAGTGCTGACTTATCTGCACCTAGTTACTTCAGTGGAGACAGGAAGCACAGCTGGAGTTTGAGAGTTTTAAATACTCCTTCCAGTTCAGAACCACAGAAGAGTTGTGGGAAAAATTTGCTATACTTTATTTTCATTTTCTCTTTCCTGTGCTCTTCCTGGTTTCAAACAGGACTAGAGGGGGAAGCACCAAAATACCTTCAGAAAGCATGTTCTCATGACATCTTTAGCCCAACCATTACATCCAGATTTGGATCTGAATATCAGGATACTTAAATTATACTGCTACAATTTTTAATGTCTCAGATTTCTAATAAATAATTCCTGTGAGTGCAGATTAAGTTAATGCTGCCAGGTGGCAGCGTTGGAAAATCAGTGTGTTTTGTGCCTGTATGTACTGCTTTGGGACTGATACATTTGCTAAAGATTAGAAAAACAGAGCAAGGACACCACGAGGAAAATATCAGGGGGTACCAAATACAGAAGTTCAGATATAATGTGATCTTTCCAAATCAAGGATGCAATCCAGTAAATGCTTATTTATGTCAAAAGTCTTTACTCAAGTGAATAGTTTTATGCAGTCAATAGGACTACTCATATAAGTGAGGCTTTGTGGGATCAAGCCCCTGTTTGGCTAACTTAAAAAACAAAAGAAGAAAAGTGAAGTGAAGTGAAAATGTAGCAGTACAAAGACCTGGTTATAAAATTCTGGGGAAAGGAGTTTGACAATTTTTCCTCTGTGTAGTGGGAAAGGCATTTTATTTTCTATAGGGCTTTTTTTTTCCTGAGCCTTGTTACAATGGATCAGATCATTTTAAATAAGAGTGGCCCCATTCCTGCAAACCCTCACTCCCAAGGGGCCTGATTCTGATATCCTAGCTCACAATGAATAGAAGTGGCATTGAAATCAATGGGACTTGGCATGTGGAAAGCTGCTACCCACCATGAGTAATGGGACAGATTCTGTTACCCTACACAGAGCTGGGTGAAACTTTTCAGACAAAAAAATGCAGTTTCAGTCAATCTAAAACTATTTGCGAATTTGGTACTAATAGTTTTGGCCATTCACAAAACAGCTGGAGGCAGAGGAGGTGGAGGAACTGGTGCTGCCACCCCTCTACCTCCCCCATAACCTTCAGCCCAGCACTTAGGGCACTCACCAGCGAGGTGGGAGACTCAGATTCAAATCTCTGCTCTGCTACAGACACCGAGTGGATTCTTCCCATTTGCCAAAAATTCAGATTTGGTTCAACCTGAACTAATTTTTTTCCCCCTAATTTTTAGAAACTGAAAAATATCAGTTATTCACCCAGCTATAACCATTAGTTTCAGTGAATAGAATAAGAGCGTTTACAAGATCTAGCCTATATGTGCATATAGGTTTGAATAAAAATTACATTGCTAAAAGAAGAAATATTAAGACATTTGTATTTTTATTCCCATTTTACACATGAGAAACTGAGGCACAAACATTAAGTGATTCATCCAGATTCACTGACTGGACTAGAACCTTTCCTGTGAAGACTCTTCACTGGGAATGACATTCTTCACAATAGTTACTAACACAAAGGACCCTGCACAACACATGAATGGTCTAGTAGAACACACATGAATGGTCAAGTGTAGCTGCAACAGAAGTGATTGAAAGTAACATTTACATAAAAATCATTATTACTTTTAATAATGATCATGAGTGAAATGGGACTTCTCCCATGCTTATATTTAAGCACATGCTTACGTGCTTTGCTGGATCAGGGCCAAAGAGTCAGAATATAAATGGTGCCATTTTTTAAAATTATAAATTTAATTTGGGGCATTGCCCATGCTGCTCATTGCTTTTCACCCCGTTTGCCACACCAGCTATCAAACATTCTTGAAAGATTTGTTGGGCTGTTTTCAAAAGATGTCATTAAAATTAATCCCACGGAATCACCTCCATTTCTCCTTTCTTCAGAACATTAACCACTGTCTCCATTTCAAGATCTCAAGTTGATAAAAATAATACTGAGCATTTTATAAAACCTTTTACAATCCTTGTCAAATCTAAACTGGAATTATTCAAAAAGTGATGCCTTTCCAATGCTCTGGATTTTATAGGATGTTTTATAGGATAGTTTTGTAATATGGGCTACTACTAGCAAACAGTTTAAGGAAACTGAGTTCATTTTTTCTTGGATGGTTGGATTAGAAGAGAAACGATTTCTTTGCTGCTTTTATCTTTGTCGCAATTTAGTATGAGAAGCAATAAGAGACATTACTAGACTTTCAATGGAGCACGGAACCACAAGGGACTTGAAGAAGGATTAAGTAACACAGCTAATTAATTGTAACAGCTGACTTCAGTGCAGAATTTGGAACACCACATTAGACTAATTCCCTAGCTTTAATATCCTGGGGGGCACACTTTCTGAAACACAACAATATACAAAAGACACTCACCAGGTGGTTAAGAAGATCTTAAATAACAGTTCTCGGCAGAGATCCTTATAAAATCTAGGTATCAACAGCCACAGATATGGTTAATGAGCATCAGCTGCAATGTGTTGTACAGATAGTGTGAACTGCTGACTCAAATGAGAGGATGCTGCTAGATCCATTATGATGGAAAAGATCCACAGCAAACAGCTTGCTAGAAATACAAAGGATATTGGATGATGTGCTCTAACAGCGATAATTTTTTCTGTTTGAAGACATTTGTATTTAAAAGTAGTTGAAGGTCTAAATTACACACTCTTTTGGGTATACACGTACATACATAAAAACATCTGGATATAAAACAATTAATTACAGCATTACAGTGCAAAACTCATTAATCCAAATCTAAAAAAATCCTGCCAAGACTTCCCCACAGCATTGTGTCGTGACTGACAAAACCCAGCTCCTACCTACCCGTGATCAACCTAGCTGGCCACTAGATTGATTCGGACTCTAAACTAATAACTATAACATCAACTGGCAGAACTGTGTGTCTCTCTCTAATTAAATGCATATGCTAATTGTTGTATCTTCAGTAAATGCGGTGTATTGCCTTTTCCCCTAAAAAAAAAAAAAAAAGTCCCATGTGCTTCTTATAAGCATAACACCAAAACAGTGTACAAAGAAGGTCAGTATCTTTACAGAAGGGGAAACTGAGGCATGGAGCAGCAACAGCTGTTGCCTGTCTCCCTGCAAGCCAATGGCAGAGCTAGGAATGGAACCTGGTCTGCTGAGTCCTATTGCAGAGCTCTGTCCACTAGGCCATACTTTCCAACTGGAAGTCATCTCTAATATTTGTAATATCTAATGTTAATCAGTCATAAGCTCTTTTTAAAAACACTTGCCTCTGTAGTACCTGAATCCCTCACAAATACTAGACCTGAAGAAGAGCTTGCGTAGCTGGAAACCTGTCTTTTTCATGAACATAACTTGGTCCAGTAAAAGACATTACCTCACCTACCTCATGTCTCTGATATCCGGAGATCAATATGGTGACAACAACGTTGCAAAACACAAATATTAATGAATTTATCCTCTGTATGGACTTCTGGACAAGGATTCTCTTTCTCTTTGAAAAGTGTTTAGCACATTTGAGTAGATCGACCATTTACACAACAACATTATTCCCCTTTACAGGTGTTGAACTTAAACAGAGAATAAATGAGATACCCAAATGTCAGAAGTCTGTGGTATAACCAGGAAGATAATTCAGATCTCCTGAGTCCCAGCCAATGCATTAAGTACATGACCACCTTTTCTCTCCTCATTTCCATTTACAGCATATGGCTTCCTTCATGCTGAAGTGGATTCCATTATCTATAGGGTTACAATTTGGTTTAAAGGTTTGGTTTGATGGCTACTAGCACCCCTGTTTATTGGTTGAAGTGGCTTTGACAAATTTCTCATGTAGAAAAAAAAATGGAAAATAAAAGTTTCAAAGTTGTTGAAATGTTTCACTGCCATTTTTCAATGAAAAATTATGGTTTAGTAGTTCAACATGACATTTCATTTCAAGATTTAAGCTAATTCTAATTTTAAAAAGTAAATAAAAATGGTCAAAATTTAAACAAAACTTTTCACAATTATTGAAATGAAACATTTTGATTAACTCAAACCAAATTTTTTTAGATGTTAAGATTTTAGATTGTGATTTTTTTTTTAAATTGACCATTTTGTTTACTTTGTTACTATGGATTAGCTTAAATCTTGAAATGTTGAAAGTTTTCAAAATCTCAAGCTTTTGTGGGATGGGAAACTATTTCCCACCCAGCTCTGCTTACAGTAGGCCATATTTTTCCTGTTGGTGCAAAACTCAGAAGTTAATTTTAAAAAATCTAGCCTGTTTGGATAATTAGTATTGGTCCAGATGAGGTCAGGGTCATGGCCTCAGATCTGTGCAGAACTCAGGATCTATGTGGTACTGGAGAAATGTGTGTGTCATGGCTGTCCGTCAACATGTTGCCTTGCAGCCCCCTCCTCCCTAGCAGAATGGTCAGCTTGGTATATTCTTGACTGCTTGGCCAGAACTGGATCTCTCTAACTCCATGTCTACATGAAGCAGCAACCCAGATCTAATCACCACCAAAGCCTGGGGAAGTTCAGATGTGGGTCTAGATGTGAACTTTCTCACTCAAGTCCATCTTTAATTAAAAGGGTAATGGCACTGGGCTGCAATAAAACTGGAAAACAAGGTTCAGTAGCCTCCTATCAGAGAAATGGGTAGAAAAGAAACATTTCAGGTGTTATGTCTGGTTCTTTAGTTCTGTTCTCAATCCAGATGAGGAATGAATAACTTCAGCACATGACTGAACCCACCGACCAACAGTCTTGTAATGGCACATGTCAAACAGTGTGATCTTTGATAGTGACCCTGTACTGCCACATACGAAGGATGACTTATGCAGCAGCTGCAGGGTGTTTAAAATGATGGCTAAAGCTTGAAACAGCTCCAACATCAGAGAACAAAGCTGGGACTCACTCACTGTGCTTTTCAATCATACAGTTCTCAGGGCTCCAAGATGACAAGCTGAGAAGACAATGTCTGTTTGTGCTTCCTTGGAATCTTGATGATCAAGGGTCAAGACCAAATATGGATCAGAAAACACAGGTAGGTTTATCCTGAGATTCTGCCCTTAGGACTGGAATGGCAAATATTTGCTAAGAGGAACTCCCCTCTCACTTTCCCTTTAGTTTATTTATTAACAAATTATAGGGAACTATGTTTTTTTTCCCCCTCAAGATGGGTCTTCACTCACTGTGGGGAAAAATCATCCCCTACCATACGGAGTGGGAACATATGAGTTGCTATGAACCCAAATATCAGCAAAACCTGAAGAGGTGGGGCTGCGTCCAAACCCTGAGAACAAAAGTACATAGATAGGTTCACCACCGGATCCTGGCAGATTTTATACAGTCCTACCTTCTCTGCCCTGTGACAATCCTCTTTTCCAGAGGACAGGGCATTGAATAGGAACGTTTCTTTTTCTAAATTTAAGGTAGTAGTGTGATGTTCAGCCAGTGGAGTGAGCTGCTGCTCCTGAAGCTCACTCCAAAGTGAAGCCAGCCCTCAAAGCACTGAGGTGGTATTTGGATCCCAGTACCGTTTTGGGCTTATCTCTGGGATTTACAGTCAGATTCTGCCAGCCTATTTCCTTATAGTCCCATTCAAATCAATGGAACTCACTGTAGGATAAATTTCTACTCTGTGGGTAACAGTGGTGAAATTTGCATGTAGGTCAACAAAAAAAATACTTGGCTGTACCTAGACTGCATTAGTAAGTCTAATGCAGACTACTTACATAACCATTATGGATGCCATTTATTTTTTGTGGATTTTCATTAACTCACTTTTCAAAAATGACAGCAGCATTGAATTCTTTGGAAATATTTGGGAGATTTTGGAATCTCAGAGAGGAGATAGAGAAAAATGAGAATGACAAGGCACACAATGAGTAGATTCATACATGTCAGACCTATATACACATCTGTGTTTTTAATGGAATTTCTGGCCAATGCATTGCTTTTGTGAAGAAACCCACATGGTAACTGTCACTACTAAGAGCAATACATTAGATGGAAAAGAATGACAGACCCAAACTTGATATCATCCAAAGAATAAATACATGTATATCTAGAAACACATTACATAGATTGTTTCAATTCAGAAAACATTCCAAACCAAGCTTCAAAATTCCATTAGCTAAATCCTACCTAAACATTCATACAATATCACATGAAATTTAAGAAGTGGAATAGGATATCATTATAAAAGATATTGTGTCACTAGGAATTTAGAAACTGCTTTCCTCTCCTATTAACTTTTAAAATTATTTACACCATATAAAATTGCATCAGTCACACAATGAACACTAGAACAAATAAAAGAGAATTCTACTTCATGCAGTACATACCATAGTCAGTCTGTGGAATTCAATAGTGCAGGAGACCATCAAGTCAAATATTGTGCCTGGATATTTTTGGGATAGTTTAATAACAAATAATGTGTGTCAATATGGGATGATAAGAAATATGTCATGATCTCTTCAAGTTGTGCCTAGGAGCAAGAAGGTATTCCTTTAACCCTGTGTACAATATTCTACAACTGATTATGTTCATTAAAATAGAGTTTGTGGAACCTGTGTTTACTAAGTGTTTTTTGGAGGAGAATTATAGGATTTGATGGACCCCATGGGCGGATCCAGTGAGGAAAATCCTATGCACTTTTATTCTTAGTCATGCAGGAGCCATAATGCTGGGCAGCCTGAGACTGGGATGGGAATGGAAACAGGAAAAGGGACAGGCTGGGGCAGGGTTTGGAGCAAGGTCTGTTGTCATAGCAGGCAGATCCCTTCCCGGCTAGTTGCACAGACAACTTCCTGGTGTCCCCTCCAGGCCTAAGTAGAGTGCCTGGACCAATTGGGAATCCCATGAGCACTGCCAGTCAGGCTCTCTGTGGGCAGCACATTCTATGGAGCTTAGGCCCACAAGGCTCAGAGTCTGTCAGTCACTGTTCTACCAGAGCTGCTGGGTGATAGCGTGGATGCAGCAGTTGCTCATGGACCAGTAGAACTAGCTGCTACCTGTGTGGATCCTTACAGAAATGTGAGTATTCTTCCTCCCTGGCCCCATTCTGTGGGTTTGTCCATACGACAGGGTGAACTGGGACTATAGTTTATTATATTAAAAATGTGCATTAAAATTAACCTCCTCCCACTTTACCTTCAGTTCCAGGTTTTTGCTTCCCTCAGTTGCCTTCCCACAAGCAAAGTGTGTGTGTGCAGGTGCAGCAAAGAAGAGTCATTTTCCCCAACTGTGCTTGCAAGGAACACCACCACCTTTGTCCATACGAAGATGTTGGTCAAATGTTGGTTGAAGCAGTCTGTGTAAACTGAGAATGTATAGAACATTTCAGTAAATAACCTTTACTTCACCAATTGGAAGGAAATAAAGAAAATAATTCTCCCTTCCTTTGACAAGAAGTTATTAGATAGAGGAAGGAAATGAGTTCAGATTGTGCAGAGCAGGTGACAATCCAAGAGATTCAGTTAAAGCCATGTCGGTTCCAAACCACTGAGGGGGGGGAAAAAAAAAAATCTGTGACAGATGTTTGAAATGAACTGAGATGAGAAATCAGACTTGTGCATTCTCTAGTGCATAGTTAATGTTTCAAAACAGGCTGCTCGGGGAAAGCTCACTACAGGCCTGATCTCGCAGGGACATACACCTTCAGTGCACACAGATACTGATCACATTGCTCAGCACACTACAGGAGGCACTCAGCATCTTGCAGCAAAATCCTAATTCCATCAACCACTCCAGAAGTTTTATCATTGACTTCACTGGAGCCAGGATTTCACCCTTTGTCTCTTTTGGAAAACAATTAGTTTTGCTCACATTCAATGGGATCAGCATTTATTTCTCATGATCCTAGGGATTTGTTCCACAAAATGTCAAGCTATGCAGTTTTGGCCATGAAGCCTCCCCAAGTGAGATTTCTACAGTCTTAAGTGTGAGTCAGAAAATGAATGCTTCCACACTGTGCCCACGTAACAGACTTCAGGCTTTGGCAGAACCCCCAGATTACTGCAGCACATGAAGTTGTGCTTCCATTCCTCCACCCCACTGGCTCTCCCCACCATGCCTGTATATATGAAAATTGGCCAACACCCTGCATAAACTACTGACTGCCTTCAATGTGTGCTGAGAGAACAATAATGTTAGCACACTCAGGGAGCGCTCTCGGAGATATTGTCAAAACACTTTTACAGTGAATGAGACAATCACCCTTAACAGGAAACATATGTTTCTTGCTCATTCCTGTCTGCATAGAGGATTCCTCAATTAGCTAAAGAGACATGGGTGGCAAGCTAATATTTTAATGTACCTTAAACATATACTTATTTTTGAGAACTATTTGATTACAAGACTTAGCTTTGAAAAAAAAAAATTAAAAAAAAATAAAAAGAGGTCTGTAGCATCAAATATATACATGGCAAAAATTCCTTCTCAGTGCCAGAGGGAACTATGATCCTAAAATAAAGCAAAAAGGTGGTGGTGTTCCTTGGAAGCACAGCTGGGGGAAATGACTCTT
>NC_133778.1:53778520-53811873 GCF_003597395.2 Chelonoidis abingdonii | reverse complement strand
GCAGCAAGTGAATGCTGGTTGTGTAGCGCTGGATTATCGCCTCTCTGTCCGCCGATCCAGTACACATACGGTGCCGAAAAAAAAAAAGCTGAATGGGCTCCATGGTTGCCATGCTATGACGTCTGCCAGGGCAATCCAGGGAAAAACGGCACGAAAGGATTGTCAGCTGATGTTTTCCCGGAGGAAGGAATGACTGACGACATTTACCCAGAATCACCTGCGACAATAATGATTCAACCCAGAATTCCAAGGGGTGGGGGAGACTGCGGGAACTATGGGATAGCTACGGAAGAGTTACCCACAATGAAACGCTTCAGAAATCGACGTTAGCCTCGGACCATGGACGCACAACGCCGAATTACTGTGCCTAGTGTGGCCGCATGAAATTGAATTTATAATATCAGTTTTATAAAACCGATTTTAGCTAATTCGATATTATCCCGTAGTGTAGACGTGGCCTGAGAAATGGAAAAGCAGGCTTGCACTTTAGGAGTGGTCACTGGGTAAACAAGAAAGAGGTTATGTAGCTTGCTAATCTAAACATTCTCCCTTTTGCAGGGTGTTCTGTCTTTTACGGCATAATACATGTCACAGCATTCCACAGTTACAAGACAGGAGGGAGCAACTTATTTTTACAACTTGAAAATGCCAATGCAAAGCTGTAGAGAATCAGGACTAACATGACCAGGCACCCAAGATTAAGCACAGCCCTTGTGCCTCTATTTTATGGGTGCAGTGTTTGTGTTGTCCACCTCTGTAAGTCTCTGGAAGTGCTAGTCAGGAGCAGTTTCGGGGCCTGATGTAAGTCCCGTTGAAGTTAATGAGACTTTTTCCATTGATTAGAATTGATTGTTGGATCAAGCCCTTTGTGCTTAGGGGATTACTAGAACTGTCATTACATTCAGCTCTTACACCCTTGCAGAAGTGGGGACAGGCTCCTTGCAATGTATGCAGATTGTGTTAGAATCACATCTGATGTCTGTTTTCAACCAGTTTCTAGGAATAAGAAATACTGGAATTTCTGAAAGCTAGAAAGTGTCTATTGCTGCAACAATCCATATTCACTGGGAAAATAATGAACTATTCCTTCAAGTAAAACTTCATTTTTACCTGAGAGCAGAATTTTATTAATTTTCTATAGGTGTCAAAGTAAGCCAATTATTAAGTTTTCTTGCGGCAACCCACAGCATATTATAATGCACACCCATATGTTATTAAAGCAAAAATAAGGCAAGAAAACAAATAAGTAAAACTTGTTCCTTTTTATAATTCTTGGCAAATGCTTCTGTCAGAATTTGTACTACAGCACTTGGAAGCTGCAGATAACTTAAAAGCTAGGAGATGTGAAAATGGAATATGGGTATCTATAAAAAACTGTGTTCACATGTGAATTGTAGCTTATTGAAAATCTAATGTGGATGGGCTTTACACAGAGGGTTTTTTTGCAAAGCCTATTCTTCTGATTCTCCATGAAGATAAAAAACAACTATGTGCTATTAAGATGTTATTAACCCCTGGAGTACCATGTTTTGAACACACTCCAGAGATGCAAAGATTCCTGGGAAACTTCAATAGACCATGACAGCTTTCAAGTGTTGATGTTGCTTTAAGTGCAAAGTATTCCTAGGGTACTGAGGTAATTGAATTCTTCTCACAGGGGAAGGGTCAGTTTCTTGAATTGTTGAAGATGAGTAAATCTATTAGGTATGTTCTTGTAACCCTCTTGACTTCAGAGACACTTTTCCCCCCAAATAATATTAAGTTGGCTTGGCATATTAAATCATGTTTCTTGTGAGTGCTTGTGAAAGCTGAGTTGATGATTCTCCAAAAATATAGAAGTCACTTGATGTGAATTGTACATAGTCTTTTAATGAGGAATAAAACACTTCCAGAACTATCAGCATCTATTTTTTCAAAGCTGCACGGCTGAACTGTTGTTGCCAGGATTTAAGGTGCAGTGATACAATAGCTTTCATTAAAAATGAAGCATACTTTGCCACTGAATTTGCAGATGGTGGTTACTGCAAACCCAGCTTTCTTGTTTTAATCTCATTCAGGATTGTACTATGGCATGGACAATTAATTTGGGACCCAGTTCTAGTACTGGGTGAAACTTGATGAAAAATGTACATTTGGGTGAAATAAATTTGTTTCCAGATTTCTTTTGCTTTTATTATAAATTTTAAAAAATAAATAATAATAATAATAATTAATAATAAAAACAGTTACAATGCCTAGAAGAAACTCAAAACATTTTATTTGACCTGAAATGATTTTTTCCTGACTTTTAGATTTGTCAAAAATTCTGAAAAATATTAGTTTCAAGTGGACTCAAAATGATTTTCGAAAACTATTTTTGAAACTGCCAGCAAGGCAGAAAACAGTTGTTTGTAAGCTCTGCACAGTTGTGGCAGAGTTGGCTTTTCCAGGGCCCTTTTGTGGCCTGCCATCTCCCTCAGTAACCCCAAGGGGGGTGCTGCTAATAAAAAATTTAAACAGGCGGCCCAGAAGAAACATAAATAGAAAGGTCTTCTGCCCCTTCTGGGCTACCCTTTGGATTTTACCCCAGCTTTTACCCAAGCTGCTGACCCTCAGGACTTTCTTCCTGGAGTCCTTTCCCCATTCTTGCCCCATTCTTCACAGGCTGGATCCATTTCCCAGTCTACCTGGAGCGAGTTAGGAAATGGTGGATTGCAGTTTCCTGTTAAAAAGGTGAAGGGGAAATCTGCAAGATGCCCCAGGATGAGCCTTAATAAACAGGGAAAAGACATGGACCAGTTACCATTCGAGAGATCTCAGTCAGCACATTGTTCTTTCTTACTTATTGTCTGTATCCATCTGTTGTTTCTTGTCTTAGACTTTGTTCTGTGTTTGGATAGTGCCTAGCACAGTGTGGTCTTGGGCCATGACTGAGGCTACTGCAATACAATCTGATGAGATACCATCATTAACCAACTGCTGTATGCTGTGCCTCAGAAGTTGAAATTGGTGTGTCAGTTCACCAGGGACTGGAATTGAGGGTGTTGTCACGGTGCCAGGAATTAAACAATGCAGCAGAAAGCTGGTAACCCAACTGGAAAGTGAGGCTGGCTGAGGCAACATCATTCATAGACAAGATTTAGGGGAAAAAAAGTGTGAATTGCAGACTGTGCTCCTCAGATGTTCAGCTACTGATGCTGAAGACTCAGACCTACAGAATAAACATTAGCTTTAATCACCAACCTGTGTATTGTCACCGTAATAGTCTCAAATGTGCCAATAACATACCAATTCTTTCAGCAAATTTCCTTGCATTGCCATCTAACTGACAAAAATTAAACAGACACAGCAAAATCTCTGATCCGTAGTCTTATTCACCCATTCTCTGTGGTTGGTATGAGGCCCTAACACTTGCGGTATCTGACCATCAATGAATTTACCTCTGACAGATGTTTTTTCTAGATGTAAATTCAACTATGATGAAATTTATAGATTGTACCAAAATAGAAGGAGTAGCAAACACCAGAGGCCAAATCACAGAGCAAGATTAGAATTGTGGGGGCTGCAGGCAATGGGTATGTTTACATCACTGGAATAAAAGTGTGCATGTGATTGCAGCATGGGCTAGCAATCAGAGTCTGTACCCAGGCTCCCTGCTGGGCTTATCCTCTGGTTGCTAACCAGTGCTGTCATGTCTACACTACTATTGTTACCAGTGCTAGCTAGATTATCCATGCTACAATCACACCTTCACTTGCAGTGTAGAGATAGCCAATGAAGCACTGACATATTATAGTGATAGATGCCAGATACTGTAGGTACCTAGTAGATAGACACTAATTATATCCTGTGTGCAGGGAGAAGAAATAAACAGCAATTTCCTCCCAGTTTAGAATTTACAGTAATTGTTTACCTGCAGAATTTGTCTCTACGTGCACTTTAAGAATGTCTCTCTCTGGTGGAAAGGAATAACCAAACAATCACTCCAGCTGTATTAAACTAAGTTCATGGTCATACCTCAGCATTGCATCTACAAACACACACAATTTTAGGGAACCCTCCTAAAATTAATTGATATGTTTTACATTCCCCTCTAGAGTATGCCAGTTTCAATTTATGCTCAACTATGGCAAATGGCAGCCTCCTTAGAGATGGGTCCTGCAGACTAATGCATATATAATTCACCTTAAAGTCAATAGGATTTTTAAGGAGTACAAGGACTCTAGAATATTTGTTTCTTTTTCAGTTATTTTAGTGCAGGCTTCAATGAATGCCATAATTTCCTTTATTTCTACATTTTTTAGAGTACAACCCAAAATGTATTGTTTACCAAAGTGATCCAGGTACATTAAAATCTTGTATGTATACTCAGATCACTGGAAAAGTAATAAGTTAGATCATGTAATAAAATATGGCCATGAAGACTAAATATGAATGGCAGGACCAGGGTCGGTGCAAGGAAGTTTCATGCCCTAGGCGAAACTTCCACCTTACGCCCCACCCCCCAGCCCTGAGGCAGCTCCTGACCCGCCTCTGCCCTGAGGCGCCCCACCCCCGCAGCAGCTCCACTCCCGGAGAGCCATGCAGCACCTCCCCACCCCAGCTCACCTCTGCTCTGCATCCTCCCCGAGCACGCCGCCCCTGCTCTAATTCTCCTCCCCTCCCAGGCTTGCGGTGCCAAACAGCTGATTGGCGCTGCAAGCCTGGGAGGCGGGAGAAGTGGAGCAGTGACCGCGCGCTCGGGGAGGAACCACTGTAAAAAAAAATAAAAATTGGGGGCTCTGCTTTTTGGCACCCCCACATCTTGGTGCCCTAGGCAACCGCCTAGTTCACCTTAAATGGTAGCACCGGCCCTGGGCAGGACTGACACTGGTGGGACTCACTCACATGGAGTCAGTGTGTAGAAATTAATCACAAACTAATGGAATTATGAAAACTGAATTCAACAAATGGTTTGGTTACTGTAAAGAGTTCTAAAGAAAGACCAGATTTTGAAAAGTATTTACCCACCTAAAGATGCAGACAGTGCCTAAGTGCCTTTGAAAATCTCACTAGGCACCTATCTGCATTTTAGGTGACTAAATACCTTTAAAAATCTAGCTCTAATTCTCTAGATATGTCCCTTGCGTGATTTCAGTCTTTTCCCCACCACTACAACTTGCAATATCAGCCTAAGCCAAAACTTTTCCTGGGGTGAAAAAATGACCAGCTAAGAGGAACTGGTGAGATAATGAGCCTGATTTCTGCCCTGCCTTGTGGCTTGTGTGGCCATTTACACCTGAGCAAAGTGGTTGTATAGCACTGTCAAATCAGAATTCTCCACTCATGAAAAGGCCTGTCACAGGAAAAAAACACTGTAATATATTCTAGTCCTGGGAAACTGGAATCCACCAGTGTTTGTAGCCCTTGGCTATGATTCAGGTTTTTAATTCCTCTTAGACATTAATCTCCAGGAAATAATCATCTGCTTGCTTAAAAATTAACTTTAAGGCAATCAGAAATTGTGAAACACGTGAAGTAATTTTTTCCCCATTATGAAATAACTAGTTACTTTCCTTCACCATTATTTAAGCAACGCATTAATTCCACACTGAGGCCTAATGGTCTGCAACACTAAATTCAAGGAAAAAAAACACAATAAAAAAAAAATCTGTTCATGCTTAAAAGTGCACCAGGAAAAAACAAACAAGAAACACACACACACACAAAAAGTCTATCGAAGTCAATGGAAAGACTCTGATTGACTTCAGTGGATTCTGGATCAGGCCCTATGTGCTTTTATAATGCTAGGTAAATGAGTTGCTGGTTTTGTTTAGGTCCTGGTGGTGCTATTGCAATACAAATAATAAATGTCTTGCTCAAGTTTACACTGGCCATTATCAGAGCCAGATTTGAACTCAGGAGCTTCCTGTCTCCCCGAACTAATGTGCGGTCTGTTCAACTACATTGCCTCTCTGTTGTTATACCTATGGTACAGGAATGGGAAATGAAAGTGAATGTTGTCTTTGATATTTGATTAGTCTATGCAACTTTTCTGTTCCTTAACTTTAAAAAAAAAATTCAGATAAAGAACACGAATGTTTTTCTAAGCAAAGGACTGTTCTATAAATCTTCTCAGATAAACAGACACAATCAAATCTTTGTTTTCAATTCATGCTGGAGATATTGTGCAGGCACTGATAGTTTTAGATTGCTTCACTCAAGGCCAATAAATCTGCCATTTGCAATGTAGCGTCTGCCAAAAAAATCCCCTTGGGCTTGGTTTGGTTTCAACAGAGGATATATGAAAAAGACGGTACAAATATTGCAGTTTTATCCTCGTTACTTTTCTCAAACCTTTGCAAACTAAAGCAAGTTTTTTTCATGATATTTACATCAAATATAAATGACTGTTAGAGTAACAACTCAATCAGAATTTCAGACGTATGTGCAACACTTTCCTATTTTTAATCCATTTTTTCTTACATAACAGAAAAATAAGTTAAGGATGGTACAGCAAGGTCTACACTAAAGATTGCACCACTGGTGAGATGAACAAATTTCTCTAAGTTCACAAGCTCTTCATTTCTCATTCAGCTATGACAATTGGACAAAACAGATAGATTAAGTTGCTAATATGCCAACAATTTTATTATTACAGGTGCAGAAACCAGTAGATCTTATGGGCTCTATTTAGACCTAAATAAATCCAGATATAAGCCTAAATAGGCATGAGTACATTGAACTCAGTGGAACTCCACTGAAGTCAGAGTTGCACCTGCTATCACCTGCTTTGACTTTGGACCTCCATGGCTAAATGATATAAAGGGAAGGTTTACTTTATTTATTTTAGTTCAAATACACAAATAAAAATCACTCACTCAATGCTCTGCTCATCTTTGGCAAACTAAAAACACAGTCAGTTCAAAGCCAAACAGAAGATTTAGCTACACAAGCTCCCATTTAAATTAATGAGAGTTGTGTGGCTAAGTTTTTAGTCAGCTGTGAAAATTTCAGCACAAATAGATATTATAATACCAGCTAAATTGTTTCCAAAGCACATACAAAGACACATTGGTGTGATGAACTTCAAAAGTTATGTCCTACTATGTTGGTCTGAAAACTTTGGCTCTGGCTGAAACTTCAACAGCTTTTATTTACATTTTAAGATTTATTTCACTGTTTGCATTGCAATGCCATGAAACTTAAACATCTTGCAAGCAGGAGCACAGCACAATCACAAAAGTCTAATGTGAAGCATGGCCAATCACAACTAATATTATTCGTAAAAAAATATAATACCTTAAAGGCTACTACTAAACTCATACGCTGAGACATTTTACAATAACTGTGTGAAGTAACAAGGAAACAATTTCCAGTCAATTACAACAGATTTGTCCTTACTCGTAGTTGTGTCTGTATTAATGGAAATTAATAGAGAAGTTAGCAGAAGACATGCATGGGAGTAGAACTGGTTAATCTATGTTTTTATTTTATTACTAATGTACTTTATGATTAGCTTCCTTGTCCATTTGCCAGATTATGAAAATTATTAATCCAAATTATGACATTTGAAAAAAGTCAGGATTGATTTGCAAACAATCTGCCCTGTTTTTGAATGGTTCACTCTGGTTATTTGCTTTTCAGTATTTGGGGTAAGATCATGACTCCCTCTAGGTATCTGTACAGGTAAATAAGAAGACATTAGATGCCTACGTGGGCTACCAACATTATGGGTTACAGGAAAGCAGGAAGAGCAGTCCTCATGTGACAGTTATTCTCCTCCTACAGAAGTAGTTAGCTGGACTCTGTCCCACCTCCATGTTCAACAGGTTGATCAGCAGAGTTAAGCCAGCACAAAGTAAGAATTAGTCAATGCCAGGGGTTCTCAAACTTCATTGCACCACGACCCCCTTCTGACAACAAAAATTACTATATGACCCCGGGGGTGGGGAGGCAGGACTGAAGCTTGAGCCCTCTCAAGCCCTGCCACCCTGGGTGGGAATGGTTGGCAAAGCCGAAGCCCAAGGGCTTCAGCCTCAGGCAGGGGGCCTGTTACCTGAGTCCCATTGCTCTCGGCCCCAGCAAATTTAAGCCAGCCCTGCAGATCCCATTAAAACAGGGACATGACCCACGTTGGGGTCCCAAGCCATAGTTTGAGAACTGGTGGTCTATGCCAAGGAAAATGCTGACACATTATCTCCTCTCTGGAGCAAAGTGGGAACCAAGGTCCAAATAGTGATTTGCTCAGTCACGAATCTGTCTCTGGTCTGCTCCTGACACAGTTCAACTATGCCCTTATTTTATGCTTCTGGTAATTCTAAAATTAAGCCTTTGGATTGTGTCTCTGGTCTCCTATGTCAATTGGCATTTTTTATGCTCTCTGATTGGCTAACTGAAACATTTTAAGTATCAGAATAATGACACATGCATAACAAATAAATAAATTTTTGGTAAGAACTTTGGAGTGAATTTTACAATTTGTGGATTCTATGTGACAATTCCACTATTACTGTTTTGTCATCCCCTACTTTTGATCACTCTGGATTTTATTAGTGAAGATATCAATAAATTCACAGTACTAGCATAACATTTGTTCTAGACAATATAATGCATGTTTCATCTTACTGTTACTTAAGCAATTGATATACATATACATTACAGTTTCAGGGCTTGATTTTTCAAACATTCGCTCCTACATGTATGTTTAACTATTGTGCATAGAGTCTCACTGAATTGTGCTCAATGACCACTGAAGAAACCATGAGTCCTTCCTTTCACATCAGTAGTCACTGGATCACGCCCAAAGTCTATCATTGAAGTCAATGGAATTATGCACTGGAACTATTTGCAAGATCAGACCCTAATTTTACATTGTCAGACACTTCATGTACATTTTACATTTCTTTCAGCTGGTGGCTTTCATTACTTATTATATGTATCTCATGAAATGTTGGATCTAATATTATTGTAGCAATATAATAAGGCCAAAGAGAACAGATTAAACTTGTAAGTAAATGAAATCCCCCATCCTCATAATATTTTTTGCAGTAATGGAACTCTACAACATTTGAAGAAGAGTCAAAAACTTGAAAACTTTTGAAACAAATCAGGTTGATAGGCTATTTTTACTGAAACATTAAAAATTAAAGAGACTGTAAATTTATACATATTACATAGCTTCACTTTCAAGCTTGCATGACTGCATAAATCAGCATGGATTAAAGTCCTTTCTCCCCTTGGCATGGCTTGTACAACAATAGCAGGCTGAGGTACTGTATATTTGAACCTGTGTGAGGCTTAAATAAACTCTGCTAAGAACATTTTAAGAAAAATATTGTACCTATACAGCCAGAGTCTCAAAGCAGCTTCCTGTATTATGCTGACAAAATCCATGTTTGGAAATTGGAGCTTTATTTATTTCCACCATATTCTAGAACTTTATCATCAAATTCTACCCCATTCATTTATTTTGCAGTGAAACCAAGAAAGGCAGCTTTCAGGTTCCCTAGGGATTCCTAAACTAGCACATTGCCTAGCCTCTGCCACTTCTCTATGAACTCCCTGATGTAGGGAAAGCGGTGAATACTTGTCACAGCTGCAACTTCCTGCACGTCTCAGGTGGACTTTCTGCCTGAGGGGCCTTCAGTCAGTGTCTGTCACAGAACCGGAGTTGAATTTAATGCATTGTATAGTGTGCAATCCTACAAGCTGAAGTCATAGCTCTGGTTATAGGAGTGCTTGCTATGAAACATTATAGCCAAACTTTTCAGAAGTGGCCACTGATGTGGGGTTCTACTGCAATTTCAACTCAAACATCTGAAGAGGGCCTAATTTGCAGTGGTTGTGAGCACCCACAGCTCCCACTGACTTCAGCTGAAGTTGTGGTGCCCAGTACTGCTGAAAATCAGGTCCATTCAATCTCAAGGAGGTGACCCAAAATTCGAGGCATCCAATATTAGAGGCCACCATGGAAAATTTGGATGAAAGTAACTGAAATGTCAGGTCATTTGAGCATCTGAAAATACATTTTCATTTATCTAATGCAACTTTATAAATAGATAAAAATACATAGATGATTAATTGGTATCATATATATATATACACACACACTTTTATACAGGATGTATTTGTATATATATGATACCAATTAATCATCTATGTATTTTTATCTATTTACACATACACATATGGCTGCCCTGAGAACATTTGAAAACTTTCCAGATTTGCCTTTGATAATTAGATAAATTGACTATTATGGTATGTACATCACTCCCTACAATTAGTACAGGCAATACTGTGAATCTGAAAATACTATGGAAACACTCAGTTACAGTTGTAACTAAATATTTTTAAGGGTGACCATTGTTGGCAATATACACTATTTTGATTACATACGTATAACACACATGCACACACACTACAGCCAGTAAACCATAATCTGTGTGTGTGTGTGGAAAATAAGATACACCTCTGCCCTGATAGAACGCTGTCCCCGGGAACCAAAAAATCTTACTGCATTAGGTGAAACTGTGTTATATTGAACTTGCTTTGATCCACCAGAGTGCACAACCCCCCCGCCCCCCTCCCCTGGAGTGCTGCTTTACCATGTTATATCCGAATTCATGTTATATTGGGTCGTGTTAGATCGGGGTAGAGGTGTATTTTATTCTTTTATGACACAATGATGCTGCAATCCTTGGTGTCTAAATAGTGTAGCATCTTTGTTAGGTATTTTCAGGCATACATTTCAATCACTAATTGTAACATGGCTGGCTCCTCTCCTGCCCTAAGATCTCTCACATAGAACCTTGCACACCTTTTGGTTAGTTATCACATGTGAGATTTATTTATTATCGTTACAAAACCACCATCACAATCATGTGACGGCTTTTCCTAATCCCCAACCCCTTCTTGAGAGAAAACACACTCTCATCACCCTAAAACCCTTCTTTCTCTGGGCTCTGCTAAGCTTCCCCACTTTGCTCTTCCTTTCTGTGATTTTAACTAGCTTTCCCAGCTGATAGTAGCTCATCAACCCCCAGTCTGTTTAGGCAATTAAGTCCTTTCCTTCTCCATCAGGCCTTTCCTGGTAGAACTAATTAAGGCTTAAGTGATCAGAGTACTGGATCAGCTACTAGCTCTCAGCACTGTGCCACACTGCTCTAAGGTATATGTAAGCATAAACACAGTATGTAGTCAGTTTAAAAATACTTATTTTTCATCCAAATCAAAGCATGTTTTCTAGATTAAAAAAAATAATAAAATAAAACAAAACCCACACTCTGTCCAAAGCTTGCAGCGTAGATGTGACCAAAATAGACAGCTATCTTCATGTCTTGCTATGGTGATTGCAAGCTGGTCCCTCTAAAAAGCATACTAAGTATAGCAGTTTGAATAGTTGGTATAGGGCAGTGGTTCAGATGAATCAAATCTAAGAAAATGACTTGGAATGACTTGTAAAGAACATCAATCCAGACCTCCAGGCATTTCAGTTGTAATTATTGTGCACAGCACTGTGCTCTATTAAACAGGAAGAATTATCTATTTAAAAAGCTCTCTTTACATGTATGCTTGGGATTTAATATATATGAAATCTTATCTTGATAAGGGAAATGAATCCCAGAGGAAGCATTAACCACACACTGGACTTTGGCTGAAAAGCTGCCCTGAAGATACAAAGAATGCTTGAACACAAATGCCTGTGATTCTATTTCTCAGATCTGCTAACCTTTGATGAAAAATAGAGCATCCATTCACTAACCTTTATTTAGACATGCATTCTCAAGAACAGGCTGGATGATTGCTTTAGGGACCAAATTTCTATAGCTAGTTGAACTTGAAAAATATCCTAGCAACAGGATAGGAGCCTATACAAATACTTATCACTAACATAATTCAGCCTTCCCTTTACTGGACACTTAAAATGAGGGGACAGATATCATCTTTTCCATTTTCTCTAGTTATTTTCCTCAGCTCACCAGAATCACTTCCATCATGTCTGGGTTGTGTTAATCTGAGTGTTTGATTGGTGGTGGGTTCAATGTGGTTTAATCTGTTATATTCTTTGGGTATCATTAGAAGGTAGTTAATGACTGGGCTGAGACCAGGATAGTGCACCTGGGTGAATAATAAGTATGAGGTAAATAAATAGTACTTAAGGCACAGTGCTGTGTTTGGAATGTGTGGATGGTTTCTGCCTTATCTTAAGACAGGCACAACAATTTCTCCAGGGAGCACCATGGACTCACACTGAATCCAGCATGCACGTCCCATCCCAACCCCAGGGGAGGTGAGAACTGCTGTCAGCAGTGATCCCAAGCAATCCTTGCACTCTGGGAGAACTGAGACTGTTTTGGCCCTCTGTGCAGAGAAAAGATGGGAAAGTGGAGGCTGTTACTTTGCAACCACTCCCTGCTGTTTGGGGGGTGAGACACAATTTGGGCTTACTTAGAGCTGTATTTTATTTGCATGCTCTGTTTAAAACCTTAAAAGATACAGCTGATGCTGATTTCAAGCAGAACTGCAAACAGACTTAAGGGTGAAATTTGACCTCCTGTATTTATTGATTTTTAAATCACCACATTGGGGAAGCTCATTCACTCTCTTGTCAAGGACTGGGGGTTATGACATGTTTGCAGAGCAGAGGGGGAAATATGTTTGGCTGCTGCCTGTGTTGCACCTGTTTGTACATTAGGGAATTACTTCAGTCTCTAAAACCTGGTCTACATCTAAAATTTAGGTTGACCTAGCTATGTTTCTTAGGGAATGTAAGTTCCTGTGTAAACAGTGTTAAGTCAATGCTGACTTAGCAAATCCACCTATCTGAGAGGTGGTAGCTACAGCGATGGAAGAACTCCTGTTGCTGTATAGTAATGGTCTACACTGTAGCTGTGCTGCTGTAGCATTTCTAGTGTAGACATACCCTAAGGAACCAAGTCTAGCACCTTTCATGAGCACCTGATTGACTAAAACCCCACAAAAAAAGCTGTGGACATGTTTAAGCACAGCAAGCACACATTGAAAGTGCATCTTGCATTTTCATAGATTCCAAGGCCAGAATGGGCTACTAGGAATATCTAGTCTGCCATCCTGTATATCACAGGCCACATAACTTCCCTACAATAATTCCAATTTGAACTAGAGCACTTTTTTAGAAAAACATCCAATTTTGACATAAAAATTGGAAGTGAATTAAGAATTCACGACAACCCTTGATAAATTGTCAGCTCAGTAACTTTTCTTTCAAGATCGAGCCTGTCTGCAATGTGGTTTACCCTAATATTCACAGCATTCATTCAACTAATATTCTTCTGACCAGCATTACCTACCACCATGGCAGTAACTCTGTATGGAGAGGGACAAGATTCAGAGTCGTGACAAGGGAGCTAATAGCAACCCTACTCAGGTGCCAGCAGCATACTCAGTGAGTGTGGATGGAGAGGCACCTAGTTTGAGACTTTGTTTTCTATAGATCTCTAACCTGCATGCCCCCTCCTCCTCCCATTTATGAGATGTCATGAACCCTAGTCTATCAAATGGGCAAAGAGGCGGAGAAACTCTGTACAGCTGTTTGGTGTGGTAATTTTCCTCCCTTTTGCTGTAATTTTCATGAAGGGAATGACCAGGCCAATGATTTTGTGTTTGGCAGCATGACTGTAAGTTTTCCCTGTTTACCATTTTAAACTTGTTTTGATATGACACCAAAGTGAATCCTTTAGCAATATGCATGAGCAAATGGACTTTATCACTGTTGATTAGCTACCATTTGCTACGATATATAATCAGTAGATTTACTACTTGCCAAAGAATTTCTTGCCATGATTTTAGTATCATGTTATGCCAGAGGCATTTACAACACAGTGGCATAATGTTGTAATTGGCTGTGACTGAAAAATTACACCAGTTCTTCCTAAAGCTCCTTCCTTAAATAATCATCTTGCCAGTGTGTTCATTGGGAAACATTTCACATTAAAATAGCACTAATTGCTTTTTAAATGCTTTGTAACTAATGAACTACCACAGTTTGTATTGCATTTACTAGGAGTCGCTGAGAAACTTCAGCCATTACATATTTATAAATGATAGAAAACAAGTGCTGGGGATATGCCTAAATAATTCTGGGATTATGAGAAGAACAAATGTGTGATCATCACTACTTTCAGATATACAATACCACTGAGGCTATTTTACACAGTGGGGTCCCTTGGAAAGTGTTGCATCCCCACTGAGGGGAAGAAAAACCTACATCCCATTTAACAGTATGCAATTACGCTGTATTCACATCTCTGTTACATAAATCAAAACACTGAGAATACCATAGGTTGCAATGTATTTGGAAGTAGAGTTTCCTGTAATGAAAACTACTATTTAACAGTGAGGAAGTAGACAAAAAAGATACATAACCACACACTTTGGAGTAAACCCTTCTGTTTAATATTTTGCAGTGCATAAGCACAATAAGGCCCAGCTAAGGGAGTGACAGCAGTGGGTATAGGGCACCGTTGTACTAATATTATCATTCAAGATTATGGGTCAGATCTTTAACTGTTGTGCTGTTTGTACAATCTCACCAGCACAAAGGGATAGGCAATGGGCTAAAACTGTCAATAGGAGGTTTTCCTGGAACTGGGAATTCCACACACTCCTGGTACCCCATTTTCAAAGCACAACTCCTGCAGCTGTTAAGCTCATAAAGTGTCTAGTTGGACACCCAGATAATGAAGATGAGACAATGACTACTTGTGGAAAGTTTGGTTTAAGTGACTTGCCTGTAATCACTTAAAAACTCTGGGGTAGAGGAAGGGATATAACCAGTTTATACAGTGTGTTAAAGCAACTCCCTTATTAATGAGACCAGGCTGTCTTTTCCTACAACTCCCTATCTAATTCGTTACACACTTTCCAACTTCTGCAATAAATGAAATCAGGCTTCAGACAACAGCCTCATTCACCTCACAGCCTGCATCCTTCCCCTATAGTTTCTGCAGAGGCTTTAGAGAATGTGATCCAGTGGTTTCAGATCCTTCTGCCCAGTTTACTCTAGTCTACACCCTTCTACAATGCAACTAACGCCTTCTTCTGTCTCTGTCCTTCTGCTTCTAACCCAGCAGTTCCTAGATTTATTGCCTGCTCAAACCCATATTATTGAAGTATTTCCTGCTGGGACCTCAAACAGCACTGAAGATGTCATTTTGAAGAGCTAAATGGATCCTCCATGCATTGTGATCTTCTATACACTATACATGTGAGGTCACTCAATGCAGAGGAAAATGTCATCTTGTGCACATGGCATCCTCTGGACTGGGTTCCAGGGTTCCAGAGAGTAGCTCTTGACCTGTTTTCCCCACCCTCCAGGGCATTCTTCCCAGGGCCGATGGGGGGTCCAGGGCTCCCTGGGCAGCTCTTACCATGGCCCACCTCTGGCTTCTGGCCCAGACCAGGGGTGGCCTCTCAGGCAGGAAGGGAGAAAAGAAGGAGCAGGGCCTTGTGGTGAGGTGAAGCTAAGCTCAACCCCACAGAAGAAACTTCCAAGAAACTCTATTATTAGTCATATGTGTGCATCTTTGATGGGAACCCATGAAGAGCTACAGCCTATGGGGTCCAGTGCTGGAAACTCCTAGAATGTTACTTCCCAACTTGTGGTACATGACTCAGGCTACCAAGTTTTCTCTATATCACAACACTCATGGTGATGCTCTGCAGGAGTGAGGTGGAAAGTCAGTTACAGTATGTTGACTGTTCACATATGGTTGTGGACATCTTCCATCTAGCAAGGAAAGTGTCTCCCTTGTAGGAACAGGAGGCAATTTTCCTTGCAGACCTGTAACAGGTTTAGGCAATCATTGAATATAAACATAATACTTTGAAAGATTACAACATTTAGTAATAACAATTCTTTGCATTTATATGCTGCTTTGCATTTTCAAGGAGTTGAACAAATATTTTCTAATTAATCCTTTGGGAATCAATCAATCTGTGTTTATCAAATATACCAAGGTAAAACTGCTCTTTGTACTTACAGTGACTTCTATAGAACAGGCTAGACTGAGATCTTGTTTCCTGACAGTCAGTGGAGCGTTCCATGTTGTTTAAATTGCACTAGTTATAATGATAGACAATTCTGAGGAGAGAATAAGAAAAAAAATGCAGATATGTCAGAAACAAGAAAGTAGCTGGCATAGTGTGTCCCTGGAGCTGCTGGTGATATGACAAACAGTCCTGATGGACTTGTCCTCCTTGGAACTTGTCATCTTTGTGATACCATTAGCTCTTCTGTCCAAATAAGCCTTTAAAGATGACAGCTAACCAACAAGGATCCTCAAGTAAAGCCCTACCTAAACTCAGGAAATTTGCAAGAAAATCCTACTATTACAGTAAGCTAGCTCAGCTCCACTAGAGGAAGCAATGCTGAGCGTTCTCATGTAGACAGGTTGCTGGCTATTACAAGCACCATGTGAATTAGACCTGCTCTGAAGACCTTAGTTCATGTTGTACTTAAAACACTAACAGAAGCTGATGTCCAGTCTTCATAGTTATTGCTTCAGGGACTAAACTTATGATAGCAATAGTGGGAGATGTACCTAGAATTGCCCCAATATAATTAAAGGACAAAATAAAGAAGACAAATAAAAAGAACCTTTCTTTGTCATATGACAAATATTCACATACTCTATCTGCCCATCTGGTATAGCCACAAGTTTATAATTAACATGACTATGTCAAGACTTATTACACACTTGTATGTTTATGGGGGAAAAAAAATCTGAGTCTGAAATACAAGTGACAGACTAAAAGGATACTGGTGTTATCCCATATGATAATTCCTAATAGATTTCATTTTCCATTGATTGTATAAGAATGTTCAATTATCCATCACAGCTGTATCTATTTATTACTCTGAAATGCTGGAATCCAGGAGTTATGCAAAAGATGAGTTCTTGCTTTAGAGATCTCTGAGGTATAACTGGTATGGGTAACTGGAGCTCAAGAAACATTTTCTCCATAGTCAGCTAAATCAAGGAAGTAATAATGCTGTACAGTTATAAAGCACCTTTCATCCAAGGCTTAAGAGGGCTTTATAAACATTAAGAACCAGCAAAGGTGTCTCTAGTTTCCACCGCTGCTCAGCAATGGAGAACTATTGCCCCTCTTGCACTTTCCCAAAATCAATGGGACTATTCCTTCCCTACTGCTAGGGATCCCAAAGGGATCACAGAGGAGGAGGGATTGTGACCCCACTTCCACAACATACCAGCTGGCAGATAGCTAGCTGTAAAGAGGAGAGTATGCAGCACCCACCAAAGGGATGGCACAGTAGATGCACTCCCGCTACACATCAGGGAGTTCATGAGGATACCTTTTTCCCTAAAGCAGATATCTGGGGCTCTCCCTAGAGCAATGGGGCTTTGAACTGCTCCCAATGAACATTCCATTTCAGAGGCATATTACATCTCTGTAAGACAGATATTATTATAATACCTATTTTACTGATAGGTAAACTAAATCACAGAAAGGTTAAAAGACTTACCCAATATCAGATATTTATCAGTTTCAAAGCTGAGAACAGATTCCAGGAGTCTCCCAGCACTAATAACACTGCCTCTAGGAATTATTTTTAATTTATAATCAAAGCTATAGAAAATGTCAATATGTTTTAAGTGAATAATCACTAAATCCTCTGGTTTTTAACCATGGTGGATAAATATGTAGCTCTCTATGCATGATGTGGGCCACATTCACATGATATATATACTACTTGTATGGCCCTGAGGCTGTCACATGGGCCACTGCTGTGTGTTGAATAGGCCGCAAGCAGCCCATGGGCTGAAAACCACTGACCTAATCCTATTATTTCTATCTGTGTATCTATCAATCAATTCACTTCCTTGCCTTTTGTTTGTTATTCTCATGTGTTTGAATTTAGGCACTGATCCTGCAAAATTCACATACATACACATTGTAAAGCAACTGGACTAGTTGCAAGTCTTTGCATGCCTGTGGTCTATGATTGTAAAATTGTAAAATCTGCAGGGCAGGAATTGTGAATTTGGTTGCTTCTGTGCAGCACCAAGCACACTTGGGTGATGAGAAATAATTAGTGATGAAGGCATAAGAACAAGGTGAAGGAAATGAAGTGCTTCCTACAGAAACCATTCCCAAATGGAATTGCACACAGGGGTTCTTTCTGATGAGAAGTAGAGAAAGCTTATGGTGCAAATCAGTTCCTAAATTTATCAGTGGAATGGAGTGTGTTTTAATGTATATTCGTCAGCGTTACCACTTTCTGGGTGTCTAAAAAGTTTGAAGATATATCATTAGAAAATTAACATTTTCATTCTCA
Organism: Chelonoidis abingdonii; assembly: GCF_003597395.2. Lineage (NCBI taxonomy): Eukaryota > Metazoa > Chordata > Testudines > Testudinidae > Chelonoidis > Chelonoidis abingdonii. Next base: position 53,793,572 of record NC_133778.1, on the reverse strand, counting down.
TCAGAGAGCAGTTAGCTATATAGACTATTTTGACACACCCATGTAGAAACTAGCAGTGTGTATTCAAGTATGACACCAAATCTCTATTGGCCCAAGAAGATTCTCTTTATCTGCATTAACACATTTATATGATGTTAGAAGGAGTGAGGAAGCAGGTCAGATTCACAGTTGGTGCAAAGCATCATTTTTCCACTGAAATCAATTGAACTACACCAATTTGCACCAGCTGAGGACCAGTCTGAGTGTCCTTTGGCAGAACAACCTAGTATGAGCTGTAACAGTGGGCAAAACAAAGAACAGACAAAACAGCTTGTGGAATAATAGCTCCAAATGTAAAAGGAATATATAAGTAAGACAGTAAAACAGTACATCAGCAACTCTAGAACTAGTTGTATAATAATTGGCCTGGGATAGTGATAGACCACAGGATTTCAGGTGCAAAGCTAAGTGGAAGCTTGAGGTAAAGTTCCAAAGTCTTTATGTATAGAAAGCAAACAGAAGAATAACTTTGACCTATAGCCATTCCCAACCATACCTGGGCTTTTATTGTTTTGACAAGCTTTATATAATCTTCCTATTCCCACAATGCTTTGTAGAGCAGTCCAGCAAACCATAATAAAATATATAAATCTTCTTTAAAAATTAATTTCCTTTTTAAATTGTTCCTCCATTAACTTTTCCTTCCCAACTGCCATTTACAGGACAAAAAAAATAAAAACAGAGGGATAAAAGTTGTTTCCATGGTGCTGTAAGACAACATTTCACTTGCCCCATCTTGTTAACTACTGAGCATGCTTGAGCCATAGAACTGCCTTTAAAAGGAAGTGTTTCATACCTCCTGGCCCTTAAAAGAAGCTGGTGTGGGGGGAGGAGGAAGGAACTGGTTGCTTATTCTGTTAGTGTACTTCATTCTCTTTGTATTTATACTCCTTTCTATAATAGGGTTCTGCTGGTCTTCTAAGGCTTCTAGTAATGAGAAAGGAGTATTGTAGTTTGTCTCTAGCCGGAAGTTTCAAGTTCTGTTATTTTCTCATATTGTTCTCCTGCACTTAAGCTCCTAATAGTCAGAGAAAGGAAGAAAAACAATCCCCTCTGGAGCTCTATGCTCAGGTGCCCTGTAACGAAAAGAGAAAGAAAGCTCTGAGAAACAAATACATGGGGTTTAATTTGTCATTTTCTCTTTCCTGGATGTCTTAATTGTCTCTGAGAATGTGATCAATTCTTTTCTCGATTCCCCTTTCACAACCTATTCTGTTTTTGGTACTGGCAGGAACTGATATGTAAAATAACTATTTCCTAGATGCAAAAATTGGGTTCATTCTTATTGTGTCTTTTGAAATTAAAAGTCTATATTGCACAATACTGAAAGAACTAGGTGGTTTAGGATACGAGGATAGATTCTATAGACTTTAGTCTCTAGGTCAGTGATCTGAATAATGCCAAGTTAGCAGTGACTCAAGAATTGTCACATCTGATGTCTGTTCAGAGAATTATGTGACTCATTAATGGTCTCTCAGTACAAGTTCTCGGTTGACAAATGTCTACAATACAAAACTTGCAAATGGCGCTCTTTATTAGCCAAGGATCAGGAGTGCCTGGAAAATGAATTTCCCTCACCCCTACAATCTGTTCTTCCATAACAAGGCTGAATCTCATTGACTTGGGGAAGATTTCACTTTTTTTATACCTGTTCTGTAGATGAAAACAGGACTTCAGATGATCACTAAATACATTTAAAAATGATGGCATTACTGGTTTTGCTAAGAAACCATGTGCCCTTTCTTCAATTAGCAACATCACCTCAAGGAATAAAATAAAGTTGCACCTTATCACAAGCTGTTAAATAGATCCATAACATTAGTGAAATGTATAACATGCTATTATGTGTAATTTCCTTTTTAAGATTTCTTTCTTAATAATTATTATGTAGGTAGACAGTGTCTTAATATAGATAGAGACCTTTGCAGCTGCTCTCATCATAGGCCTCATGTTTAATATGCACTTTGTAATTAGCTTGGAAGTAAAGCCCCACTTTTGCAGTCAGTCCCTTTTCTGTCAGATCATTTTTAATCTGAGCTGAGTTCAGCTGTGAAGCGCTGATAAGCATTTCTGAAATCTCTGTACATGACAAACAGGACTTTAATCTCGTCTTTCCATTTCTAGTGCACTCATTACACAAATTCAACTCAAAAGAACCTTGATGCATTAAAATGATCTTTCTTGGATGTAGTACAATTTCTTTTAATCTTTCTTAAAGCACTTAGTTTGATTCTCAGATTTATAAGTCACAGAGAAAATGTTTGTCGTAGGTTTCCTGTCAAATATCACCATTTCCCTCCCAAGGTCTGTTAAACTATGATGACAAATTAAGTGGGTTTAAAAAAAAATTAGGATGAGCGAGAGTTTCCTCAATTGTAAACTAATTTTCTGAGAATAATCTCCATTAAATACAGGCAAATTATATTTTAAAGTAGTAAGACTGTAAGCATATTCCAACTGCCTGACTTTGCTTGCTCATGTAAGCCTCCAGCCAATTAGCACCATTTTTAAAATCAGTTATGTAAGTATTAACCTGTTCCTCTCAGTAAACCAACACTGATTCTCATGAGAGAATTTTCTATCCTTAAAGTGACAAATTGCTGTCTGTAATATGTGCATGAATTTTACTTTCATTGTACCCTAGGCTGTTATTTCAGCATATAAAAATGAAAAAAAAAGTGTGAAATAGCAGCTGGAAAGTGCTACTAAATAAGTTGGAAAAAAGAAATTTCTACCTGCAGAGAAGAATCACAGCCATAAAAATGAGTGAATGTTTTAGAAGTTGAAACCAATTTAAGTGCTTATTTGACAGCCCTCTCCAATTCTGTCTAAGATGAAATCAGTGGTTAGCAAGAAAGAAAGATCCAAACATATACAGGTTCAGAAACATTCCAGAGGAAACCACAGATTATCTGATTAAAATAGCTGTTTACAGTGCTTTCAGAATTTTTTGTATCATTGCAAAGAGTGCCTGAGCAAAGATTTATTTTAAATAATTGTGCTTTATTGAGGGCTTTTAACAAAAAAAATGATACTATTACTAGTAACAATATTTGCATGATCTCAAAGCACTCTGTAAACCTGATTGAATTAAGCTTCACAAACCTGGCAAAGTAAAGATTTATTATCTCCATTTTACAAATGAAGAAACTGAGACACAAAGAGGTTAAATGACTTACTCAGGGTCACACAGGAAGTCTGTCACCAAGCTCAGAGAATAGTTTCAACTTCCCTGATACCCAGTCTTCTGCTGTAACCACAAAAGCATCTTTTCCGTGAAGTTACAGTCCACACAACGGCAGTATAGTAATTCTCACAACATACACTTTCTCTTTTTCATCTAGAAAGGGAAGTGACTAACCATTTCAGGTGTCGGAACATACAGGGCAATAACATCTGAATGATCAATCTAGTGTACAAGTAAGCTAAGTGGGGAAAAAAAGTTATAACAGAGCAACCTTCACTATTATAGTTGGTAAATCTCGAGGAGTCTGGTTCAGACAAGCATTGAGAATTGTGGATACTGCCTAGATCTGTAAAACTGTCTGGAAAACCCAGGAGATGTGGCTTACTCATGAAATTTCAAGCATTGCCTTTTTCTGGTCAGACTACAATATGTGAGAATGCTCATTTGTTGGTATGCCAGCATTTCTGGCCTGAACCTGCCTGGGAATGTAGCAAGTGCAAAAAATTAAGGAATAAATGGGAAATAAGGACATCCACATTATTATGAACCCCATAACAGATTGAGTTCAGCTTGATTTGAACTTTGGGCAAAGCTTTGAGGATGCTTATTTTATCAGAACCAGTTCACCCATCCCTAGTCTGTACTTTGAGGAGAGAAGTGAAAGAGTTGCAGATAATGAAATACAGTTTACCTGTGGTGCAATTTAAGTATTGTTTATACAATCTGCATGTTGAAGGTGCAATATAGAACAATGATCCTGTGGAATTTGTCTTCCTTCATCATTAATCAACCAGTGAATGTATTCCATAGGGAAGGCCTGCTGGACCAGCTATAGACATCATTTAATAATGTGTGGTGGCTGGGAATAGGAGTGATGAGTTCCCAATTCTGTATATGATGGAGTGTTTTCTAGGCCGTACACCTGAGATGCTGAATACATGCGGTGTTCTTCCCAATTATTTTAACACTTTTAACCTTTTTCTCTGTAGTTATTTCACAAGGTATGATTAAGGGAGCAAAGGCATGAGAAAACAGACATAAAATGCACCACTCATAGTATCTGAAAATGATTACATCAGACATATGAAATCTGCTTGCCATGTTTCCTACTTAGGCATATTGAATAGCTGTAAAAATGAAACTATATACCATTCAATATAAGTAAACACATTCATTTGAAATGATGATCTCTTTCTGTGGAATAGCAACATTAGTTCTCAAATGTGATGATGTAACTAACAGGGTGACCATGATCCTTGGATGTTATAAAAGGGCAATATTAAGTAAGAGTGGTGAGATCATGTTATCTCTGTATATGTTATTAGTGAGATTAGGGCTGTCAATTAATCCCAGTTAATGCATGTGATTAATTCAAAACAAATAAACGTGTTATTTTTTTTAATGAGTGTTAATCACATACCTCTGGAGGTGTGACTCAGCGGTGGCCAAGCAGGCAGGGAGGCACCAGTTGTGGCTGTTTCGGAGAGCTGGTTAAACACCTTCCAGGGGGCAGAGAGGAGCCCAACCCTCTGCCACCTGCACCATCCCCTCCCTGCTGGATAGGGCCAACCTTAAGGGTGGACACAAGGGATGACCACCCAGTGCACCGTGCTCTAGGGGGTTCCACTCTATGGCTATGGGGCACGGGGATCCTGTCTGCTGCTGCTACTGGCTCAGGACTGAGTGTGGCCGAAAGCAGTTGCTGGTGGTTGAAAAAGACTTCGGGCCCCTGAATGCTCTGCTTAAAGAGATAGCGCTCCCCAACACACAAAATATTTAAATAAATGGCATTCTATTATTGTTTAACAGTGCAAGTAAAACTGATTAATCATAACTATTTTTTAAATCTCACAATTAATCACAATTAATTTTTAATAGTTTGACAGCCCTAAGTGAGACCATTACTAGAATGCTGTCCATTTCTGGTGTCCATTGTTCAAAGAAGATATTAAAAAATTGAAGGCGTTCAGAAAACAGCTAGCAGAAGTATATGAGATCTGGAAAACACGCCTTGCAGTGTGAGACTTAAAAAGCTCCAATCTATTTTTTTAGTTTATCCAAGAGAAAGTTAAGAGGTGATTTGATCAGTCTGCATGTACCTACTTGGGGAAGAGATTTCTTGTTGGGAAGCACTATCTCTATAACCTAGCAGAAAAAGGGATAATCCAATGATTGAAAGATGAAGTTAAACAATTTGGACTAGAAATAAAGTGCAGATTTTTTAAAGTGAGGCTAATTAAACGTTAAAATAATATAGCTGGAGATGTGGTGGATTCTCCATCACTTGAAGTCTTTAAATCAAGTATGGATGTCTTTCTAAAAGACATACTATAGCTGAGGGGTCGGCAACCTCTGGCACGCGGCTCGCCAGGGTAAGTACCCTGGCAGGCCGGGCCAATTTGTTTATCTGCCGCGTCAGCAGGTTCGGTGGATCGCAGCTCCCACTGGCCATGGTTCACTGTCCCAGGCCAATGGAGGCAGCGGGAAGTACCGTGGGCCGAGGGATGTTCTGGCCTCAGCTTCCCGCCGCCCCCATTGGCCTGGGATGGTGAACCGCGGCCAGTGAGAGCCGTGATTGGCCGAACCTGACAACACAGCAGATAAACAAACTGGCCTGGGCTGCTAGGGTGCTTACTCTGGTGAGCCGTAGGCCAGAGGTTGCTGACCCCTGAGCTATAGCTCAAATGTAAGTTATGGGCTTGATGCAGAAATTACTGGGTGAGGTTCTTTAGCCTACAGCAGATCAAACTATATGATCATAATGGTGCCTTCTAGCCTTAAAATCTATGCCACTTCAATCAATTACTTCAATCAACCAATTTTGACCCCAAACTACAAGATCTTTACAAGATTCCCTTGTATTATCCAGTGAATTCTAAATATATTTTTTATCTAATTGCCTCCTATGCAGCTTCTTCTGTGTATCCTTATAGGAACATATAAACACTTCATTTTATTCTTAAATCACCAAGATCATATTTTGTTGAGGTTATACATTGTACCTTATCCCCCTCTAAGCCAAGCGTGATGTAAAGCATATTCTTGCTGTGGTTGGAACTGTGTTTCCCCCACCTAACTCTAGGATTTCGTTCTTTTGCTATTCTCAAAGCATGCCTCCTGGAACCCAATTCTGCACTTCTTATTGTGATTTTAACAGGGATTTGGCTTGAGTAAGTAGTGCAGAAACAGGTTGTTAGAATGCAGCTGCATTCAGTACAATGCATTCAGTTTACATACTTAATATTCAGTTAAGTATGTAAACCTTTTTGGCCTATCTGCTTGGAGAAGTCTGAATATTGTATGCAGGATGAATGCTTACTAGCCCTGAACTTCCATGAATAAAGATTTCAAAACCCAGTAGAAGTAAACATGAACATAATACATACTATAAATCAAGTCAAATGTTTCTACTCTGAGAAAATGACATACTGAGGAACCCCTATGGAATTTGGTGGACTTTGGATCTGACTCTAACTATGCTGATTGCACTTTATCCAAAGTTTCTGTTGACTGGAACTGTGAAGTTCAAGTAATAAAAGGCACAACAAATAATCAGCTTTTTGGATCAAGAATCCAAAAGGATATGTATGGAAAGAGAAGAAAAATAGGTTCCTAGCAAGCTTGAAAAAATGTTGGTGGTTTTTGTTGAATTATAAGTTAAATTAATAAGCCAGAATGAAAGGGAGTATCATTTCTTTAAACAATAATGTTACTACATTAACCATTTTATTCCTTAATTAACCCTTTAAGATATCATACTAACAAGTAAGATAATAACAAACTTGTGTTTATAACAAGTATTCAGAAGGCAACAGGAATGGTCATTTCACCTAATGCTATTGTGGTTCCCAGAGACCTCTTCCCCACCCTTCCCGAATAACTCAGTTCAAATCTAGCCTTGTCATGCAAGTTCCTTTATCTGGGAAACTGCAAAACTATGGTGACTTGATCACTGTATTCATACAATATATATAATTAATATACAATATTCTCACTGCAAAATCACTGATCAAGTATTCTACAAATGGTTAATTACATAGCAAAAGGATCCTTATTGGGGGGTGTGTGTGTATGTATATATACAATGGATTCACACTGGTGTGGCTCTTTTGGGTAAAGCTGATCATTAATTTGACTCCTGAACAACTGAGCTCTGAGTATCATTGCTATATATTTTGGGATTAACTTGGTGATTTTGTAGGAACCATGATCTGTCCATGCACTGTCCATGCACAAAATACTATTTTCCACATCTCACATTCCAGGATTACCTTATCCATTGTAAATGGTTCCTTGGGTGTTCCCCCTTATCTTAGCTAGTGCAGCAGAAATTGTTTCTTAGCCTACTGACCCATTTTCCTATGTTAGTTAGCACAGACATTCTGTTTCCAATCTGCTGTTTCATTTACCTTTCCTACCCTGACTGCCAAGAAATGAGGCCTCACCCTTGTTTAATTACTCATGTCAAGCCAGGCCTATGTTCCTCTGCTTGTGTTTTTTGTTTTTCTATTAGCATTCATTTAACTTGCACTATGTTCCTGACTTTCTGTGCTTTCCTTTTTAAGTTCACTGCCTAGCAATGCATTTGAAAGCTACAGTAGTTGTAATTATTTGAAACACCATCAATACTAGGTTCAGAGTACAAACTGAGGGTGCAAACTCACCTCCCTATGGTATAGCCCACCAGGCTGCAATTCTGCATTATCAGCTTACTCTGCCTTTAAAGCTTCCTTTTGTAATTTTACCTTTTGCATTTATTTTAATTACGTTATAAAAATTGCTTCAAAATATAAAAATATTTCTATTCATTACCACAGGAAATTTAGGTGTGAAACAGAATGTAGGAAAATTAAAATAACATTCCCTGGGTCCAGACCAGAAGTGGTCCTCTTCAGCCACCACACAGTATTTGTCATTACCAGTATAGGCTATTTCTATTTCACTACTGTCTCAGACTGTGCAATTTGGAGACTGTTCCCTCCAGAGTGAACCAACATGCCTGCAACTCTGTCTGCAAGACATTACTCCTGCACATGTAAGTGTCCCCTAGGTGCAAACAGGAGTACAAACATGGGACTTAAGGCTGCTTTTACGTTGTATACCATGTGTAGTATGTGGGGGATACATGTTGTTATTATTAGAATTCATTGACTTAATTTCATCCATCTTTAAAAGCAATTAAAACATTTATGTCTATTATATTTAGTTGACAAATCTTTATTAATGAGTCCTTGGTTTTGCTCGTTCAGTGGACGCAGGCTTACAGAGGTAGGCCTGCAGACACACCTTCTATGTTTTGTAATAGTTGAGATTGTGGAATCCAATTTTCAGGATACATAACACATCTGTTAATACTCTGAACAAAATAACTCCTGTATTCATCAGTTTGTAGTGATAAAATGCCTTCTTAACAGCTTTGAGAGCAAATTCAACAAAAGTTTTGGTGAGTGAAATTGGTACAATCATTAGAAATATAAGGAAGTTAAATAATTTTAATGGAAAAAAATAGAACATAGAGTTCGAAAGATAAAAAAATTAGCTTCCTGAAAGGAAAGTAAACAGACAAATAATACTGTACTAGTTCAGGGTATTCTATATATAATCTGAAAATTAGGTATGCACAGCTCATCAAACTTAAACACCTACTAGACTATTAAGAATTGAAGATAGTGCTAATCTATCATTCTAAAAGTAATTTTCTTTAGATTTCCAGTGTGGTTTCAGATCTGACCCATAACCTTGCTATCACAAAGTATTAATGAGTTCCATATGAGCATGGCAACATGATTTCTTGGTGACTTGCCAAAGTGTTATTAATTTATAAGGAGTAATTCAGTTAGCAGAACTAATTTATTTCTAACTTATTGACCATAAATATAATTCACCCAGCTGCTCCTTGGATGAGGCATGCCACTAGTTAATAGAAGAAGTTTTCTCAGGGTCTCATGCTTTCTGCATGATGTGTTTGTGAACAGAGGGTTAAAATCTCAGTGAGTTTCATCTCAGAATTACTTTGGAATTTTTCCATCAGAAGGGGGTGGGCAGATGGGGATATTTGCCTTTCCACCCAATGGAAGAAGTCTAGGTTTCACCCCCTAGACCTAAGTGTATCCTAAAATCCACTAGGGTAAGAGCCTTTTGCATGGATCCTACCTGCCTTTGCATAGCTTACCAGTCCCTCCCCATTCCCTGACTCCCAGCAGTCTCTAGACAACACAACCTCTGCAAGTGCCATGATGGTACCCCCCCCCCCGCAACTTTATCTGCCTCAGAACTCACCTGTGGGATCCCTGGTATAAAAAGGAATCCTGCCCACGTCTGAAGAGTCTGTCTGCAGTAACTTGCTCTTGTTTGCCCCCTTAGAGTTGGGGTGAGAGAGCTGCATTCCTCACTATAGGTCTCCTTCCACCTTTGCACCGCACTGTAGATATGCAATTCTGGATCTCTGTGGAGATCCCGCAGAGGACTGTCTGCTGAGTTGGAGGTTGGGAGAATTATTCATGGACTGGCTCTCTCGTATCCATGCCTTCTGCAGCCATATCAGTAGGTTTTGGCTTCCCTCTGCTCATGGAAACAAAGGGAGCATGAGGCCCTTAGTTTTAAAATGCCTCTATGGAATTAGCTCATAAGAACAGCTGCAATGAGATATGGGAAAGACCTGTTATATCAATCATGTCCTTCTCTGTGCAATTACAGGATATAAGCTCCCGATAGATGACATTAGATAATTAAATAACATGCTTTACCCACATAAAGCTGCCATGCTTTCTCCCCCAACTCCCTCCCACCTACGCGTAAAATTACCTCTTTTCTGTCATGTGGAAAGGGATTAAAGGAAGGTATCACAATGTATCAGCTCATTGTGGACCGGCACAAAACCCATCTTGACAACCGCTCTGTGGGTGGGATTCATCTTGGAAGCATCTGCAGAAAGCCCAAGTATTAGGAGAGAACGAACCTACAATTCATTCTTCTCTCACCTTCTCTGTCCCTTTCAAATCAGGGTTGCGGTGATACGGCGGTCTGGGGAAGCACTACTTGTACTTTATTGTTCTGTGGCCAGAAGACTTGTCTTCAGAGCTGTCACTCTAGTAGTTTTCACTACCACTACATTTACAATGTATTTATATTACATAGCTTGGTCGTAGGTATTAGTAACATACACATATTGTACTGCATCAAGTGTACATTATATCAATAACTGTCATACTGCAGTAAAATCAATGCATACCTATGTGGAACACCAAGCACTACGGATGTTAGTGTTCATATGGCTTATGCCATTGTCTTGATTTTCCCCTGCGCTTTTAAAAGATTTTTTTTTAAATGTCACTCCTCCTCTTCTCTCTCATCCTCTGCTTTGAAATACAAAGGCTTTCAGGCTCATTTAGAGAGAGGTAAAGCCTTCACCATATCCTGCAGTCAATAAGGCTATCAATGACAACGCTTTTTGCACACAAAAAATTCATGCTTTGAACAACACAGGGACAAGAGAGCAATTTCTGTCAAAGTTCATCACCACCTAGCTTTTCATTTTCCCTCATTCCTTACAAAGACGGTGTATGATATGATAAATGCAGCACTTACACTGTATTTAACTCAGTTATTATTACAAATTATTATTATTATTATTATTATCTCTTAAAGTGCTCCGATCGCCTCTGATCGACTGCAGTGGCTGAATCATCACAAAGGTGGTGGGAACCCACAGCTGAACTGCATGATGGCAATGAGTAACCTTCTACTTTTTTCTCTCTCTATCGACGTGCTACTCGCATGTGAGTATCTAACAATGCGCCAGAAGGTGTCCTATTAGTTAATATTTATCTGAGAACGCATAGAGTCGTGCATAGAGAATGTTACCAATTATATAAAAAGCCAAGAATTTGTTGCCAGAAGCTAACTACCTTGCGTACCCCGAAAACATATAAGAAAGGACCGAACCCCAGAGGTTGGACGGTGGCAAGCGAAGTGGAGCAGGATGACGTCCAGCCACACAGCAGAGATAAGCGTATAAGCTACGGCTCCTACACGTTTGAAAGATCTGTGAAGTAGCAGATGGTATCCAAAGCTAGTGGGCTGCCCAGTACATGGACCAAAAACAAAGAGTGAAGAAGAGTACAAACGGAGTTGGTGTAGTTGGTTTGTTTGGAATAGGAGTAAGAATGGGAGGCAGGCACGAAATGAGAACAGAGATATAGCAGGATTTAGATGTTCCAAGCCTTGAAGAAGGAGACCAGAACCTTGAACATGATGTGAAGGATTACCCTATGGGGAACGACATTGAAGGAGAGGCCGGTTAACAGCATGTATATCAGGTGTGTTGAACTGAGTGAGTCACATGCGAAGCTAAGCACAGGAGAGTTCTCCATGTCTTGAGTGCATGATACGAGACCAGCACTGAGGAGGAGAAGTTATAGGTAATCAAGGCAGGGCAGTACCTGGAATTTTTACTACTCAGGATAAAGAGAGAAAGGATAGGTTTAGAGATACATAAAAGAAGAATAACAAATTTTGACAGTTGTGTGGATTTAGAGGAGAAAGAAGAGAATGAGGTTGAAATGTGAGGCCTCGATTTGCCTGGTTGGATGGGAAGATAGTAAATAGCGCAGCCGATGGAAACGGACAACGAAGAGGAGAGTTTCGTGGATAGAGAAGGTAAAGAATAGAGTGATGTCCCCTGCATATTATACATGGAAAAATTGAGTTATTAAGAGGGTGAATAGAATGGGGTTAATACATCCTATCTCATTGTGATGTGTTAGGATTAATTACTATTTCGCAATTGCTTTGAAGCTGAGAGTTAGTGCAATTTTACTGATGCACATTGGAGCAGAATGAAGTTCATCAACGCTTTTCCTTTTTCCCAAGATTAATGCAGCTCGCTTTTTTAAATTTCAATTTGAAAAATTATGGACCAGTCCTTTTTGTATTATGGTCACCATCCATTCTTTGAGTGAGTTAGAACATGAGAAATAAATGCTCCACTGTATTAGTTTCATGATGATATATCTTCAATGGTTCTGTGAATGTTGAGCATGCCTGTTTGCCATTATTTCCAGTGTTTGTCATCGATATAGCATCATCCTGTTTACATTTGCCAAAACTAAACATGTGTTTTGCTTCAACTCCTAATACCTATCAGCCAGATTTAAAAATCATATTCTGCTTTCCATATCAATACTTATTTTTGATTGAGTTTGCCTTTTTCAGAAGAAAACGAGCAATATCTCTTGCTAAACCATGGTTGAAAACTTGATTTTTTTAACGCGAGCATACAACTAACGATTATAATTAACAGCGTTAACAATAACAATATCCCTGAGGAGTCAATGAGACCCATCTGAACTTGCATTTAAACCATGATCCTTTGTCCAAGACTTAATTTTTTTATAGTTCTGACTCTTAATCTATAGTTCTGTCTCTCTTCTAGGTGACTGCAGAATTGAATGACTGAACTGTTTTGCATAATGATCTAATGTGATACTTTCAAGGGCCACTCGGATAAAGGAACTATCTCAAGAGGAGACGATCAAGAATCGATCTGAAACGCAACTTGGATTTTAGAAAACCAGTCTTCTTGAATAGAGGAAAGTGGCTATTTGAAATAGATCACTATCCCAGTGATATAAGCTCATTTTAGATGAAATGGGATAAGTACATTGGCTGTTTGCATAAACAGAATATGAGTCTTTTGTACTAGATAACAACTGTACAGATTAGGGCCCTTTGCACCGCTGACTCCACGAGTAGACTTCACTTCTTGAAGCTTCCCAATGGATGAGTGCTGGGACAGAATTCTTGGCACATAATCATTCTTGTCTATATGGCATGAAAATTAAAATAAATATATGGGGTGAAATTAGGAAACTGTGGCCGTGTGCAGTTCAGCAGAAGGGGAAACAGCAGTGCCAAACAAAAAAAATAAAACTACTTTGGGGCAGGCACGTGCAAGATAGGGCAGTGCTCACTGGAAGTGCAGGTGCTAGACTAGTAGGGAATCTATTACTTGTGGGGCCTAGACTGACTCACTGCCAGTACGGAGCAGACTGGAGAAAGCATGCATGTACTAATGTTTCCAGTGAGCACCTTCCCAGAGACGTGCAGACTTCTGTTCTTCTCGGAGCTAGACGTGACCTCGCTTCTGCTTCTGGTGAGGCTCGCCTGTCACAGCACACTGCTCGTGAAAGTGCTGCTATACACAGTTATCGGCTCAGGCACAGAACACTCTGACCTTTCCCTGTTGCTCTCTGAGTGCCAACCACATAGGTCTCTAGGCCTTGAGTGTCAAACTGTGCTCTCAGGGTAGAATCTTGCGATTTCTCCCGTTTCTTATGGTCTCGTAGTCTGCTGCGTCCCTTGGTGTCCCAATCTTCGATTTTACGCTTAGCAGGTCTACTTAGTCCAGATTGTGAAGTTATTAATTCCAGGCATGACAGTGGCACCATTGACAAAAACGAGCCTCCTAAAAGTAAGTATTATCTAAACAAAAGCATTTCAGAGAAGAAAACTACTTAAAAACCAATAAACAGACTGCAGGTCATGTGCTGTCTCCACCTGGGACCCAAGTAGACTAGCTCCATAGATTGTCTGCAAACACCTTTCTCGTGGCCTGTGTCGTACTGTCGTGCTTGTCGAAAGGCCTCACTGACAACTCTCGGACAGCTTCCGGGCGGACTTCAACCTGTCCTTTGCATTTTTAATGTTTGTAGCCTTTAGATCTAGTAATCCACGTTGATAACACAGTTTTGCGCTTGAAACGAGCGTATCCCTCCGAAGCCAACAGCTTGGTCGAACTGTCTTTCCAAAGGTGTGCTTGGGTTTCTTATAGGAAGGCATTGTGTCCTTCCAGCATAGAACTCTATGAATTAGAGCATTATAGGTCACTAATTCACACTGTCCCCATATGTTAGGTCAATACATCACACGGAAAGTCTAATAAACCAACATACCAGTAACTTCCGTTCCTTGCGTAGTTCATGTGCAGTGTTCATAAAATCATTAATCTCTACATTTCATAACAGTACATCTACCAACTCCGTGTTCATGAACTGCCACTATATCAAACTCAACAGTGGCTCATTAAAATTAATGTGTATATCTGTACCCATGCCCCACAACTGTCCATGTAATTACCAAGCCAAGGCATAATAACACTCACATGCCCTTCCAATGATGAAAGTGGTTGTCACCAGGTGGCGAGTTTAATTATAGTCTCTAAAGTCTCTCAAGGCAATTTTTAGTTTTGAGAATGCTTGTGCCGTTGTAATCAGACGGATAGAAGCGAGTCCTGAGCAAAGAAAAGGTTTCGTTCTGCCTTAGAATTTTATTAGAGTAAATCTGAGGCGTAGTTGCTCCATGGAACTGGCATTGTGTTATTTTATTAACTGTTTTTTAATGGCACCGGTCTTGTCGGGCCCTAACATGGATCTAGGGCCCGTTGTGCTAGGTGTGTACAAAACAAGGACAAAAAGACATTCCCTGGCCCCAGAGAGCTTATATCAGGGCTGAGATTCCTGAAATAAGGGGTTTATCTGTATGATGTTGGTTCAAAATTGATAATAATGTTCAAATATAAAAGTTACACTTAGAAAACACGATCTCATTGCGGATACCTCCTGCAACTGGAGCCAACCTGCAAGGCCTTGACAAACATAACGACGTTCAGTTAACAGAAGATGTGAATGTTGATATCAAGAATTGGGACACACTGAGGCAGAGAAGGACCAATAACTTCACTTGACTACAAAGATCTGCTCTTCGGGTGAGTGAATTTTTTGCAGGGCAATACTCCCGTTAGCGATCTTTTCTAATGCTGACGTGTGC
>NC_133778.1:53776441-53778495 GCF_003597395.2 Chelonoidis abingdonii | reverse complement strand
GGATGTTAGTGTTCATATGGCTTATGCCATTGTCTTGATTTTCCCCTGCGCTTTTAAAAGATTTTTTTTTAAATGTCACTCCTCCTCTTCTCTCTCATCCTCTGCTTTGAAATACAAAGGCTTTCAGGCTCATTTAGAGAGAGGTAAAGCCTTCACCATATCCTGCAGTCAATAAGGCTATCAATGACAACGCTTTTTGCACACAAAAAATTCATGCTTTGAACAACACAGGGACAAGAGAGCAATTTCTGTCAAAGTTCATCACCACCTAGCTTTTCATTTTCCCTCATTCCTTACAAAGACGGTGTATGATATGATAAATGCAGCACTTACACTGTATTTAACTCAGTTATTATTACAAATTATTATTATTATTATTATTATTATTCATCTTAATAGTGCTCTCTCTGCCTCTGATGACTGCAGCTGGCTGAATATCACAAAGGTGTGGGAACACAGCTGAACTGCATGATCATATTATAACCTTCCTCCTTTTTTCTCTCTCTATCACGTGCACTCATTGAGTTCTAAAATGCGCCAGAAGGCTGCTCCTATATTAATATTTATCTAGAACCATAGATCTGCATGAGATGTTACAAATATATAAAAAGCCAAGATATTTGTTGCCAGGAGCTAACTACCTGCCTTACCTAGAAAACATAATAAAAGGACCGAACCCACAGAGGGTATGGACGGTGGGAAAGAAGTGGAGCAGATGAGCTCCAGCCAACAATGCAAAGAGAAACGATACTACAGCTCCTACACATTTTGAAAGATTGTGAAGTAGCAGATGGTTCCAAGCATAGTGGGCTGCCCAGTACATGACCAAAAAACAAAGAGTGGAAGAAGAGTACAAATGGAGTTGAGTTAGATGGTTTGTTTGGAGGAATAGGAGTAAGAATGGGAGCAGGCAGAAATGAGAACAGAGATATAGGCAGGATTAGAGTTGTTCCAAGCCTTGAAGAAGAGGACCAGAACCTTGAACATGATGTGAAAGGGAAGTGGGAACACATGAAAAAATGTGAACAGGGGAGTCACATGGTCAGAGTGACAGGAGAGACAGGTTAGTTTTTCAGCTGTGTTTTGAATAGACTGAAATGGAATAAGAAGATCAGCAGTAGAGCCAGAGAGGAGAAGGTTATAGTAATCAAGGCAGGCAGTGACCTGGGATTTACTATTCAGAATAAAGAAGAAAGGATAGGTTTTAGAGATACTATAAAAGAACTAACAAATTTTGACAGTTGTGTGGATTTAGAGGGAGAAGAAGAGAATGAGGTTGAATGTGAGGCCTCGTATTTGAGCCTGCGTGATGGGGAAGATAGTAAAATTAGCAGCAGCGATGGAAACGGACAACGAAGAGGGAGTTTGTGGATAGAAGAAGGTAAGGAATAGAGTGATTGTCCTCATATTTATACATGGAAAAATTGAGTTTATTAGATGTGCAATAGAATGGGTCATACCATCCTATCTCATGGTGATGTGTTAGGTTAATTACTATTTTGCTGCATATGTGCTTTGAAGCTGAGAAGTTTTGCTAATATTTACTATGCCATTGGTAGCCAGCATGAAAGTTCTTTTCAACTTTTCCTATTTCTTCAACCGTGGACCTGCAAGCTAAAACATAAAATGCAACGTGCGTAAATCCCCGGTGCCTCGCACTTCCTAAACCCCACCGGCGCCCCCAATTAATTACTATTTGATTGTTTGGAAGCTGAGTTTTAGTGCTATATATGATGCCTTTGGAGCAGAATGAAAAGTCATCAACAGCTTGTCCTATTTTCTTCACCAGTGTGTGAAGCTGCAATGCTTTTTTAAATTTCAATTTGAAAAAATTTTGACCGAGTCCATTTTTATTTGTCACCATCCTTCTTGAAAGTGAGTAAAGACAGAGGAAATATGCTCAACTTACTTAGTTCATATGTTTTATCATGTCTCTGTTGAATGTAGAGGCTGTTGCATTTATTTTCCAGTGTTGTATCGAATTAGTCATCTGTTAAATTTGCAAACTACGATTGTGTTTATGCTTACACTCATACCTATCAGCCAGATTTACA
>NC_133778.1:53734667-53769121 GCF_003597395.2 Chelonoidis abingdonii | reverse complement strand
ATCACTGTATTCATACAATATATATAATTAATATACAATATTCTCACTGCAAAATCACTGATCAAGTATTCTACAAATGGTTAATTACATAGCAAAAGGATCCTTATTGGGGGGTGTGTGTGTATGTATATATACAATGGATTCACACTGGTGTGGCTCTTTTGGGTAAAGCTGATCATTAATTTGACTCCTGAACAACTGAGCTCTGAGTATCATTGCTATATATTTTGGGATTAACTTGGTGATTTTGTAGGAACCATGATCTGTCCATGCACTGTCCATGCACAAAATACTATTTTCCACATCTCACATTCCAGGATTACCTTATCCATTGTAAATGGTTCCTTGGGTGTTCCCCCTTATCTTAGCTAGTGCAGCAGAAATTGTTTCTTAGCCTACTGACCCATTTTCCTATGTTAGTTAGCACAGACATTCTGTTTCCAATCTGCTGTTTCATTTACCTTTCCTACCCTGACTGCCAAGAAATGAGGCCTCACCCTTGTTTAATTACTCATGTCAAGCCAGGCCTATGTTCCTCTGCTTGTGTTTTTTGTTTTTCTATTAGCATTCATTTAACTTGCACTATGTTCCTGACTTTCTGTGCTTTCCTTTTTAAGTTCACTGCCTAGCAATGCATTTGAAAGCCACAGTAGTTGTAATTATTTGAAACACCATCAATACTAGGTTCAGAGTACAAACTGAGGGTGCAAACTCACCTCCCTATGGTATAGCCCACCAGGCTGCAATTCTGCATTATCAGCTTACTCTGCCTTTAAAGCTTCCTTTTGTAATTTTACCTTTTGCATTTATTTTAATTACGTTATAAAAATTGCTTCAAAATATAAAAATATTTCTATTCATTACCACAGGAAATTTAGGTGTGAAACAGAATGTAGGAAAATTAAAATAACATTCCCTGGGTCCAGACCAGAAGTGGTCCTCTTCAGCCACCACACAGTATTTGTCATTAACAGTATAGGCTATTTCTATTTCACTACTGTCTCAGACAGTGCAATTTGGAGACTGTTCCCTCCAGAGTGAACCAACATGCCTGCAACTCTGTCTGCAAGACATTACTCCTGCACATGTAAGTGTCCCCTAGGTGCAAACAGGAGTACAAACATGGGACTTAAGGCTGCTTTTACGTTGTATACCATGTGTAGTATGTGGGGGATACATGTTGTTATTATTAGAATTCATTGACTTAATTTCATCCATCTTTAAAAGCAATTAAAACATTTATGTCTATTATATTTAGTTGACAAATCTTTATTAATGAGTCCTTGGTTTTGCTCGTTCAGTGGACGCAGGCTTACAGAGGTAGGCCTGCAGACACACCTTCTATGTTTTGTAATAGTTGAGATTGTGGAATCCAATTTTCAGGATACATAACACATCTGTTAATACTCTGAACAAAATAACTCCTGTATTCATCAGTTTGTAGTGATAAAATGCCTTCTTAACAGCTTTGAGAGCAAATTCAACAAAAGTTTTGGTGAGTGAAATTGGTACAATCATTAGAAATATAAGGAAGTTAAATAATTTTAATGGAAAAAAATAGAACATAGAGTTCGAAAGATAAAAAAATTAGCTTCCTGAAAGGAAAGTAAACAGACAAATAATACTGTACTAGTTCAGGGTATTCTATATATAATCTGAAAATTAGGTATGCACAGCTCATCAAACTTAAACACCTACTAGACTATTAAGAATTGAAGATAGTGCTAATCTATCATTCTAAAAGTAATTTTCTTTAGATTTCCAGTGTGGTTTCAGATCTGACCCATAACCTTGCTATCACAAAGTATTAATGAGTTCCATATGAGCATGGCAACATGATTTCTTGGTGACTTGCCAAAGTGTTATTAATTTATAAGGAGTAATTCAGTTAGCAGAACTAATTTATTTCTAACTTATTGACCATAAATATAATTCACCCAGCTGCTCCTTGGATGAGGCATGCCACTAGTTAATAGAAGAAGTTTTCTCAGGGTCTCATGCTTTCTGTGCAATATTGTGTTCTTGCTGAACAGAGGGTTAATACTCAGTGAGTTTCATCTCAGAATTACTTTGGAATTTTCCATCAGAGGGGTGGGCATATGGATATTTGCCTTCGCACCCATGGAAGAAGTCTAGTTTCACCCCCCTAGACCTACAGTGTAATCCTAAAATCCACTAGGGTAAGAGCCTTTTGCATGGATCCTACCTGCCTTGCATAGCTACGTCCCTCCCATTCCCTGACTCCAGCAGTCTCTACAGACAACAACCTCTGCAAGTGCCGATGATGGGCTGGACCCCCCCCCCCAACAAACTTTATCTCCCTCAGAACTCACCTATGTGGATCCCTGTCATAAAATGGAATCTGCCCACGTCGAAGAGTCGTCTGCAGTAACTGCTACTTGTTTGCCCGCCTTTAGAGTTGGGGTGAGAGAGCTGCGATTCTCACTATAAGGTCTCCTCCACCTTTGCACCACACTGTAGATATGGCAGGATTCTAGGATCTCTGTGGAGATCCGCGAGAAGACTGTCTGGCTGAGTTGGAGGTGGAGAACTTATTCATGGAGTCTGCTCTCTCGTGATCCATGCTCTTCGCAGCATATCAGTAGGTTTGGCTTCCCTCTTGCTCATGGAACAAAGGAGCCATGCAGGCCTTAGTTTTAAAAGCCTCTGGATTAGCTCTAAAAGCTGCAAGAGATATGGAAGACATGGTATATCCATCATTCTGCTCTGTGCAAATTACAGGAATAGCTCCCGATAGATGACATTAGATAAGTAAATAACATGCGTTTACCCCACATAAAGCTGCCATGCTTTCTCCCAACTCCCTCCCTACCTACGCGTAAAATTACCGTCTTTCTGTGATGTGGAAAGGGCAATTTAAAGGAAGGTATCACACAAAGTATAGTCATTGTGGACCGCGCACGAAACCCATCTTGACAGACGCCTCGTGGGTGGGATTCATTCTTGGAAGCGATCTGGCAAAAGCCAGTATTAGGAGAGAACGAACCACAATCATTCTTCTCTCACCTTCTCTGTCCCGTTTGCAAATCAGGGTTGCGGTGTACGCGCGGTCTGGGGAAAGCAGCTCCTTTGTACTTATTGTTCTGTGGCCAGAGAACTGTCTTCAGAGCTGTCACTCTAGTAGTTTTCACTACCCACTACATTTTACATGTATTTATATTTACATAGCTTTGGTCGTAGGTCATTAGTAACGATACACATGATGTACGTAACTGTTCATAATGTTGCGTACGCCATAAAGGTCATATCATAATCAATCAACCTAATGTGGAACACCCAAGCACTACGGAGTAGTGTTCCTGATGGCTTATTAGCCATTGCTTGATTTTCCCTGCGGCTTTGATTAAAAGATATTTTTTTAAATGTCACTCCTGCTTCTTCTCGTCTCATCCTCTCTTGAATACAAAGGCTTTCCAGGCTCATTTAGAGAGGGTAAACTTCACTCATGTCCTGCAGTCAATAAGTGCTATCAATTGAACACGCTTTTTGCACACAAAAATTCATGCTTGAACAACACAGGGACAAGAGGAGCAATTTCTGTCAAAGTTAATCACCCACCGCTTTTCATTTTCCCTCATCCTTACAAGTTACGTGTATTATAATAAAGATGCAGCACTTACACCTGTATTTTAGACTCAGTTTTATTACAATTATTCATTATTATTATTATCTTAAAGTCTCTCTCGCCTCTGATCGAGCTGCAGTGGCTGATCATCACAAGGTGTGGGAACAAAAAAAAAAAGAACACAGCTGAACTGCATGATGGCATGAGAGTAACCTTCTCCTTTTTTCTCTCTCTATCGACGTGCTCTCGCATGTGAGTTGCTAAAATGCGCCGAAGGTGCTCCTATTTAATATTTATCTGAGAACGCAAGAGATCTGCATAGAGATGTTCAAATTATATAAAAAGCCAAGAATTTGTTGCCAGGAAGCTAACTACCTGCCTTACCGAAACATAATAAGAAGGACCGAACCCACAGAGGTTGGACGGTGGAACGAAAGTGGAGCAGATGAGCTCCAGCCAACATGCAAAGAGAAGAACGTGATACTACAGCTCCTACACAGTTTGAATAGATCTTGTAAGTAGAGCAGATGGTTCCAAAGCCTAGTGGGCTGCCCCAGTACATGACCAAAAAACAAGAGTGGAAGAAGAGTACAAACGGAGTTGAGTTAGATGGTTTGTTTGAGAATAGGAGTAAGAATGGGAGGCAGGCCGAAATGAGAACAGAGATATAGGCAGGATTAGAGTGTTCCAAGCCTTGAAGAAAGGAGACCAGAACCTTGAACATGATGTGAAACAGGGAAGTATGGGAACCACTATGAAAGAATGATAGAACAGGGGAGCACATGTCAGATGTGACAGGAGAGACAGGTTAGTCTTTTCAGCTGTGTTTGAATGACGTGAACTGGAATAAGACACTTCAAGGGCACTGTTGTAGCGAGCCAGAGGGGGGTGCAGGAGAAGGTTATAGGTAGATCAAGAGCAGGCAGGTGACCTGGATTTACTATCGGATAAAAGAAGAAAGGATAAGGTTTAGAGATACATAAAAAGAACTAACAAATTTTGACAGTTGTGTGGATTTAGAGGGAGAAGAAGAGAATGAGGTTGAATGTGAGGCCTCGTATTTGAGCCTGCGTGATGGGGAAGATAGTAAAATTAGCAGCAGCGATGGAAACGGACAACGAAGAGGGAGTTTGTGGATAGAAGAAGGTAAGGAATAGAGTGATTGTCCTCATATTTATACATGGAAAAATTGAGTTATTAAGAGGTGAATAGAATGGGGTTAATACATCCTATCTCATGGTGATGGTGTTAGGATTAATTACTATTTGCAATGTGCTTTGAAGCTGAGAAGTTTAGTGCTAAATATTTACTATGCCATTGGAGCAGAATGAAAAGTTCATCAACAGCTTTTCCTATTTTTCACCAAGATGTGAAACTGCAATGCTTTTTTAAATTTCAAAATTTGAAAAATTTTGACCAGTCCTATTTTTATTATGATCACCATCCATTCTTTGAGTGAGTAGACAGAGGAAATAAATGCTCCACTTATTAGTTCAGATGATAATTATTATCATGTCTCTGTGAATGTTAGCATGACTGTTGCCATTATTTCCAGTGTTTGTCATCGGAATATAGCATCATCTGTTAAATTTGCAAAACTAAAGCATTGTGTTTTGCTTCAACTCCTAAATACCTATCAGCCAGATTTACAAAATCAATATTCTCTGCTTTCCATATCACATACTTATTTTTGAGGTTTGAGTTTGCTTTTTCAGAAGAAAAACGAGCAATCATCTCTTGCTAAACCAGTGGTTGAAGAAACTTGATTTTTTTAACAGCGAGCAATACCTAACGAGTTATAATGTACAGTGTAACAATAACAATATCCTGAGGAGTCAATGAGACCCATCGTGAACTATGCAATTTTAAACAATGATTTCCTTTGTTTCCAGAATACTTATTTTTTTATAGTTCTGACTTTAATCTATAGTCTGTATTTTTTAAAGGGTGACTGCAAATTTGAATGACTGAAACTGGTTTTGCATAATGATTTACATGTGTATCTTTCAAGGGCACTCTGATAAAGGGAACTATCTCAAGAGGAATGAACAGAAGTCAGAATCTTGAAACGCAACTTTGTATTTTAGAAAACCAGTCTTCCTATGAAATAGAGGAAAGTGGGCTATTTGAAATATGATCACTTTCCCAATTGATTAATACTCATTTTTGATGAAATGGGAATAAGTACAATTGCTGTTTCATAAAAAGAATATTTGAGTCTTTGTACTAGATAAACACTTACAGAGTTAGGGCCCAATTCTGCCACCCTGACTCACACTGAGTAGTACTTCACTTCTTGAGCATTCCCAATGGATGAGTGAGTGGGACAGAATCTGGCACATAATCATTCTTGTATATATGGCAGTGAAAATTAAAATAAATATATGTGAAATTATGGAAACTGTGAGCCGTGATGCAGAGTTCAGCAAAGGATAACAGCATGTCCAAACAAAAAAAATAAAACTACTTTGGGGCAGGCATGCAAAGAGAGGGCAGTCATCACTGTGAATGGCAGGGCTGCTAGACTAGGTAGGGATCATTACTGGTGGGGCCTAGACTGAACTCACTGGCAGTACGGAGCCAGCACTGGAGAAAGCATGCATGGTACTATGTTTCCAAGTGTAGCACATCCTTCCCAGATGTCTGACCGCAATTCTGCCGGCTTCTTTCTTCTGTAGCTAGACTGCCTCCGCTTCTGCTTCTGGTGAGGCTCCCTGTCACACACACCTGCTGTGAAAGTGCTGCTATCACAGTTATCGGACTCAGGCACAGAACCTCTGACCTTTCCTGTTCTCTCTGAGTGCAACCCACATAGGTCTCAGGCCTTGAGCTGTCACTTGTCTCTCAGGGTAGAATCTTGCGATTCTCCCGTTCTTTGGTCTCTAGTCTGCAGTCCCTTGTGTCCCAATCTTGATTTACCTTAGCAGGTCTGACTTATGTCCAGATTGTGAAGTAGTATTAATTCCAGGGCAATGACAGTGGTAACCATTGACAAAACAGCCTCCTAAAAGTAAAGTATTTATTTATAACAAAAGCATTTCAGAGAAGAAAAACTAACTTAAAAACAATAAAACAGACTAGCAGGTATTTAGCTGTCTTCCACCTGGGGACCCAAGTAGGACTAGCTCCCTATAGATTTGTCTGCAAACCCTTTCTCTGTCTCTGTGTCTACTGTCTGCTTGTCAAAGCTCACTGACAACTCTCTGGACAAGCTCCTGGCGACTCACCTTCCTTTGCACTTTTTAAATGTTTGTAGCCTTTAGATCTAGTAACTCCCAGCTTTGACTAAACAAGATTTGCAATTGGTGGAAACAAGACAGTATCCCTGAAGCCACCAGCTTGGTCGATTGTCTTTCAAGTGTGTGCTTGGGTTTTCTTATCTAGGAAGCCATTGTGTGCCTTCATGCATAGACTCTATTGAATTAGAGCATTATAGGTATCTAATCACACTGTCCCCAATATGTTAGGTCAATACAATCACACAGGAAAGTCTAATAAACCAACATAAAGTAACTTCCCTTCCTTGACTAGTCATCTGCAGTGTTCATAAAATTATTATATCTCTACATTCATAACAATACATACCAACTCCGTGTTTCATATCCACTAATATCAAACCTAGTGAGCTCTTAAAATATAAATGTGTATATATATACCCATGCAAAACTGTCATTTAATTTACCAGCCAAGGCATAATAATCTACTCACATGCCCTTTACCATGATGATAGTGGTTGTCACCAGGTGGCAGTGTTACTTATAGTCTCTAAAGTTCTCTCAAGCAAGTTTTTAGTTTTTGGAGGAATGCTTGTGCTTTTGTAATACAGGATTCTGGATAGAAGGAGCTATGAGCAAAGAAAAGTTTTCTTTCTGCCTTAGAATTTTATTAGAGTAAATTCTGAGGCAGAGTTGCTTCCTGGGAACTGGGCATTTGTGTTATTTTTATTAACTGTTTTTATAATGGCACCTCGGAGCCCTAATCATGGATCAGGGCCCCGTTGTGCTAGGTGCTGTACAAACATAGGACAAAAAGACATTCCCTGCCCCAGAGAGCTTATATTAGGCTGAGATTCCTGAAATAAGGGGTTATCTGTATGATGTTTGTGTTTCAAAATTGATATATATGTTTAAATATAAAAGTTACACTTAGAATATACCCAGATTTCTCATTGCTGATACCTCCTGCACTGGGAAGCCAACCTGCAAGGCCTTGACAACTACTACTGTTCAGCAGAGATGTGATGTTGATATCAGAATTGGGACACTGATGGCAGAGGAAGGGACAATAATTCACTTGACTATCAAAAGATTGCTCTTTCTGGGTGAGTGAAATTTTGCAGGGCAATACTCCCCGTAGCATCTTTTCTAATGCTGCAGTGGTGCTCAGGTCTTCCTTCCAGTCAGTATAACCTCAGTTCGCCTCAGATATATCTAATTCAATTGACTAGGGCAACTTTCTTGCCATTATCATGAATTCTTTTTTAAATAGACATCACTTAAGAATCTGCAGGTTTTTTGTCCCGTAATTCTGCAGCTCTACTCATATACTCTAATCTCAGCAATACTGACACAGAGTCAGTCAAGTTGCACATTGATGCTCTCATTAAGTAGGTAGAAGTAAACATAGTCATTGACTTTATTGGGTGAGTTGAGTATTTCTTTTGACACAGCTGCATTCCCAGCAGAATAAAAGGGGAAAGAGGTGACTCCTCAGTCACTTCTGGGAGCTGTGGTGAATTACTGGAATGATCATTGTTTGATTCAGAATGCCCTGAGGATTAATTATCCAGGCTCTGACCAGTACAAAGGGGAAAGAGAAACTACACCACCTAATGTTACACTTGATGGTATTATTGACTTTGTCCTTACCTCACTCTGGCTGACAAGCTCCTGTTGCATATACCATCCTATGTCCCATGGGAGTTGCATTAAATTTTGATGGTGGGGCTCACCTACATTTCAGGTATATTCAACTCCTTGCCGCCTCTTTGTCTAAATTTCCCTCCTTACGGTTTTTGTTGCTGTAGTCATTGTTAAATCCAAAAAGTCCCCACTGTCTTCCAAGAACTTCCAAGAATGATAAGGGAAAAAAAAATGTTGTTATAGCTGTGTTGATCCCAGGATATTAGAGAGACAAGATGGGTGAGGTAATGTCTTTTATTGAACCAACTTCTATTGGTGACAGAGACAAGCTTTAAGCTTACACAGAGCTCTTCTCCAGGTGTAGGAAGCATCTTTCTCGCTAAGTTGGTCTGATAAAAGATATTATCTCATCCACCTCGTCTGTCAGAGAAAATAAATGTTCATTTATAGTTTCCTCCAGGTCCCCAAACTGAAAAGAAAATGAGTCTCTGAATTAGAGATGTCAGTGTTGCCACATAAGTAGAATATTTTATTCCACAGCACTTTGAGAGTTACACCTGAGATCCCAACCAATACTCCCTCCTAACCCCACTATAATCAGAGCCAACTTTGAGGGCCTGTGAAACATGCAGCCAAGTTGAGGGGCCCTGCCACATTTCCCATACATGAGGAGCTTTCATTCATGTCCTTTCATTCAAGAGTATTTTTATTTTAAATTGAAGCCAACAACAAAGAAAGAAAGAACAAATGTTTCTGTGATAGAGCACAGTGAAATTTTCTCCCTGGATAAGAGCCTCCATCTTGAATTGCCTCGCAGCATTGCCCCTTAACTAGACAAGGAGGGAGATTCCTTGGTGAAGGCCATTGAAGTAAATGAAAGTATTGCTACTGATTACAATAAAGCTTTTGTTTAAAGGTTCTGTACACAGAAAACAGAATAAAAAATTTATCCTACTGTGTATATATCCACAATCCCAATCCTGCAGGGTTGTCCAAAATTTACACTGGGACTGTAGTGTCTGTTGCTATGGAGTGGATGGGCTGGGGCTCTGTAATTATGCCCTATTTGTCCCAGTTCTCATAGTTACCATATTAGAAGCTGGGAAAGGGAAACTCTGCTGGTTCCCTCTATAATATTGAATGGGGAAGAGAAGATCTACCATCCTATCTCCCTCCCAGTAATGACAAAAGAATGAGAAAGGACACATGGAGAAAGTTATATAAAAGAGAATAAGGCAGGAAAAAAGCAAGGGAAACCAGAGGGATTTGTGGGGAGTAGAGGTGTTTAAGGGACTTGCCAAAAATTACCAAAAAAGGCCTCAAAATCCTAAAGCCATCCCTGACGGTAATTCAGTGGGATGAAATCCAGCTTCTGAAAACTTGTGGTAGCTAAAAGAATTATCTATGAATTATGTATAGCTCTTCCCAGCCCCTGCCTTTCTCTGCTGTGATTCAGTTTCCTCTTCCCTGAGTGACTGAGGTAATTCTTGGATCAATTGCTTAGCGGCCAAAATTCATTTATGTACTTCACATGCAAAACTTTTATCATTATTATTATAGTAACACTTAGGCCTCAGCTAAGACAGGGGCTCCACTGGACTAAGCACTGGGCAAACACATAGTAAGAGATGGTTCCTGCCCTGAAGAGTTTACAGTCTAAATAGACAAGACAAAGGGGAAACACCAGCACAGAGGGAAGCAGTGATGTGCCCAAAGTCACACAGCAAGTCAGTGGCAAAGCCAGGAATAAACTCTGGATCTTCTCATTCCCTGTGCAGTGTCTTATCCACTAGACTATATGGATTCTCTAAACTGTTCACTTAGCTTTATGTTTACATTTTTCTTTTTGAAAGTGAAACCTCAAGCGCAGCAACACTGTGCAAAGATTGAAATTTCATTTTTGACAGAGGAAACAGGGAGCAAGAAAATAGATAGCAGAACAGATACAATTATCCAAGGACTGTAATTATGGTGAATTATTGACAGAAATGCTGAGACAGATATATCATAAATGATTGCATACAAAGAATAGTATTTATGATCAGAATTAGACTTAACATTTTTAAAATACTCTCAAGCTGGCTGAGGCCAAAATGTACATGACTTGGAAGGACAAGCTGAGGGAGTTTTCCATGTGGGGAATGCCAGACATTATACATAAAATCTTGAAGCAATATGGAAAGTAAATGTAAACTGCTAGCCAGGCTTTTCTGCATGAAGTCAAACACAATGAGAACTACCATCTGGGTGGAATAAATAGAGCACATTAGGGTAATGTGCCAAGCCAAGAAAAACAAAAAGGGAGGTAATGCAAGTCATGATTAAAAAGTGATGGAAGCAGCCAGGCTGGAGGAAAGATGATGATGCATATGTGTATAGAGGACAGCAATAAAAACAAGGATGGAAAAGTAACTTAGAATGCTGAGTGACAGAACAAGATTATATATATATCTGTCAGCTTAGCTACCTTTATCTCCACTGTATTTATAATACACCATTAATCTAGTAGTTTGGTGCCAAATAGAAAATTAAGTGCAATGTTACTCTTCTCTGCAAAGAATATAGGAATTAACAGTAGTCCATCTAGTCCAATGTCCTGCCTCTGACAATGGCCAGTCCCAGATGCTTCAGAGTAAGCTGTAAAAAATTTCCTAGCAGAGAACTATAGAATAAACTGAGTACAGAGGAAGTTAACACCTCAGTTAGAGGCTGGCTTATGCCATGAAGGATGGGGGTTTTATCCCTTAAAAATACGCTCTAATGTAACTGTGAATGTTCTCATTATTCGAATCAGACATACCAAACCTGTGGAAAAAACGCAGAAATTGGGCTTGTTTTTGGCTTAATTGGCTTGTGAGCTGCTTGTTGGCTAGTTTTTGGCTTGTATCTTGTTTGGCTTGTAGTTTGTTGTACTTTGTTGCTTCTTTTTTTCTATCATCTCCCGGCAAGGGGGGGCAAGCAGGGACAAGGGGAGGACAGAGTCGGAGTGCACAGCGGGCCCACCACAGTCCCAGACTGCACGCCAGCTGATCTAGTCACATAGAATGTTGGGGTTCTTAGGGACTGGTTTGTTTTGGCCTTGTTTAGAAATGGGATTAGCTTGATTTTTGTCTTATTGTGAAAGTTGTGGTGCTTATTTACCATGTGAAACTTGGCAACTGTGATTCTAATCCTTTTTTTGAATCTTGACTCTGGCTTCAATAGCGCCTTGTAGAAATGAGTTTCACAGGCTAAATATACATTGGGTATAAAAACTATTTGATCTTATCCATTTTAAATGGTTTACCTCCTAATTCCATTTAATTGTTCTCTTGTTTTTGTGTTTGAGAGACTATATAGGTGCTTGAGCCTAATTTTACCATTCCTTATTTTTATACCTATATATCCTTTCATTAGTTTCTTTTTTAATCAGTCTCAGTCATTTCAGTATCCCTTTATACATGAGTTTTTCTGTCTCTAATTATCATCACTAGACTGACACCCTTCTATTTTTGCTATGTCATGAGGTGATCAAAACTGAACATTGTGTGTGTTCGATGTTAGACTGTGTAAGCTCTTTGAGGCAGTTTGTTCTGTGTTTGTAGCACCTACCACAATCGGGTACTGTTCAGTGACTGGGGCTCCAAGACAATACCACAGAACAAATACTAAATAACAATAACCAATGACATAATATTTTCAGTATTATTTTCCATCCCTCTCCTTATACATTCTAACTGTTTGACTTTTGGACAGTTATTGCATATTGAATGGAGACTTTAATTATGCTGATATCCAGGTCTTTTTTCTAAGTGATTACAGATAATTTAGAACCCAGCAATGTGTCCTAATATGAAGGGTTCCATTTGTTCCCTGCAGTACGCATTTATCAAGGTTCACTTTCATGTGGCATTGAGCTGCCCATATGCCTAGCTCTGGTAAGTCCTTCTGAAGTCTCTCACAGACTGCTCTTTGATTCTGTTCTCAGATAGTTCATCTCATTTGACTCATTGGAATCTTGACCTAATCTCTCCTCCCTGTACATGGCCGTGTTTAGTATTCATTTGATTTTTGACATCTCGCCAGTTTCCAGTAATGTCTGCTTTTAAAAATCTTGGTCTTGACATAATTAAGCTTGGCCTCATTCTGATCTCAGCAGTAAGGAGTACCATAGTTTGTTCAGTACCAATAATACTCTGGCCCTCATTCCTAAGTATTTCATCTTTGGCTCCATCAAGCATGTTGTTTGAATTTGAGCATCCTCACTGCCCAAAGCTGTGTGTGGGCTATTGCTGGTTGCCCTCTTTCTCCTACATACTTGCATATGCAAAACCCTATATAAAGTCAAGCCTTTGTCCTATCAAATCTCATTGTCTTCTGGGTTGCAAATTGGGAAAATATGGTATTGTCTCTCCCCACCTCCACCATTCATTAGCTAAAAATTTAAGATTCCAGATGCATTTCACTCAGTAACAGGAAGAAGGGTTATTATTTATCTGATCTGCTGGGCTCTTTGCTCATTTGCCATCTACTGAAAGAAAGTACAATTACTGCTTCTTGTAACATTCATTTAGGAGCAAATCTTGTACTGTTCCTTGGGTAGGCCACTGAGGAAGGAAGAGATATGGAGGTTTCTTGAACATCCCTTGCCTCTTACTTCATAAGATCCAGCCAAATTTTGGCCCTAAGAAGTTAGCATTCTCTTGAATGATTTGATCCTTTTGTCTCAATGAGTGCCCATATCCCAGAACTTGCCATCACTGTAATAATCAAAAATGATGGCATCAAAGTCCCTAAAACAGGAACATTTCCACAAGGCTGTAATTAAAAATAATTATGATAGGCATGTTTTGTAAATTGGTTCTTTCTGCATCAAAGGTTTTTGACATGATGGAAAGCACTGGCAAAATATAACACAAAAGTCAACATGTCCTATAATCTCGTAAGGATAGGGATAGTATCATATTTCCATGTGTTTCAGAAATTTGGTGGAATGAATTCCCTACATTTGGAATCAATTCTTTGTTGTAAATATTTAAGCTATACAACACCAATCTTTGTAAACATTAAGTTTGTTTGGTCTCTATTCCATATGAGAAATCTATGCAGTAGAAATGCCTATAAAATACATATTGGCTGAGAAAAATGCATTGTTAGGTTGAAATTGAATTTTTTTTCTCAAACCTCTGCTTACTTTGTATTTATTACAACAATAGCTTCCTTTCTCATTACTAACAATTCCTCTCATAGGTAGATGTGACTCGCATTTGTATATTCTGTAGATGCACAGAGCAAATGAGTCCAGAATACGCTTTATATAAAGAAAGTAGATTTTAAAGCATTTCATTTAAGATATAATGGAATACAGGAAAATGATGGAAATTTCTCAGGACATACAATGGTTGGTTCTTCTCACATGTCAGTTTTTTT
This sequence comes from Chelonoidis abingdonii, assembly GCF_003597395.2. Taxonomy (NCBI): domain Eukaryota; kingdom Metazoa; phylum Chordata; order Testudines; family Testudinidae; genus Chelonoidis; species Chelonoidis abingdonii. Next base: position 53,755,264 of record NC_133778.1, on the reverse strand, counting down.
GAAGTTTAATGTTAGCAATGATTTGTTGTTGTTTTTTAAAGTCAGAGAGGTATAGAATTGCTACAACCTATGCAAAAACACTACATCAAATATATGGTAGATCTATAAAATAAAGCAGCCATGTCAAATCACTTGAAATTTCAAAAGAGACTTTAAATTGGATTTTACCACCTTATTGGTATGGAATATTGACAATAGAAAGTATCTAAGGATACAAGTTAGATATAATTGAAAGGTATTAAAGAATTTCAGATATTTGATTTACAAACTGAGTATGAGATTTCCAAATGCATTCAGTAAATGACTTCAGTGGGAACAAAGTTAGGTCAACGTTCATTGCTTTTGAAAATCACATGCTCAGAGTTTGGTTTCAAATAGTCTACCCATCCTATTTCTTCTAGCAGGAATGTATAGATCTATAAGAATTATTCTTTTGATGGGTCAAATTCTAAAATCCTGAGTCAGTATTTACTCAAGCTAAACTCTCTTTTATCTGAGTAAAAACTGGGTAATCACTCCCATTTTTTAATATAAAAAGAATATTTGGAGGCTGTGGGAATCATTTGTATGTGAGGTCTTGTAAGACCTCACAGACCTACTTTGGGGCTGGTCCCTGTCAATATTTGTTTACTCGGCTAATTGCAATAGCAAATAACATTTTGGCAGATGGGTGCTTAATGAAAAAGAATTAAAACACAAATAAAAATAGTTAATTAAATGCTAAATAAATTATAATCCCCCTTGTCCTGAAAGTCTCTAAATCTAGGCCCTGACAGATTCCCAAAAGGAGCAATTTCTAAAGAAGAGCTCTCTAAATAGAGAGAGCACTACTGCTGGTTATGAAGGAACTACTTCTGCTCCCAGCTCCAGCCCTCATAGAACACATCAAGTATCTTGGGAAATTCCCCAGGACATGATCTATGTATGGTTGACATATGTGGCCCTACACAATTCACCCTTGCAACCCTCCTGAAGAGCAGACAGCAGGAATGTGTCACATCGCACTACAGACATTTACAGCCCATAGATGGGAGGCTGCTGTAAGTTAGAGCAGCTTCCAGGTTGCTCTACCGTACTAGTCCCTGCAGCAGTGCACAATCTGGGCTGTGTGAAGTTGGTGCAAGGCCACCTTTGTACCCTTGCTTCAAGGGCTCTGCTTTTTGTGCTGTGCTTCTGTCCTGGAAACTTGAGATGTGCCCCACCTGATCTTACCTGCCTTCAGGGGTAAAAAGCTAAAGACAGTCTCTCTGATTATTGGGTCCAAAATTATTCAAGTCTTTAAAGACCAACATTAGTATCAATAAGGTACACATGAGGTTACATGTAGCATCCAACTCCTTTGTGAGAAGATTCCTGGTAATTAGATTCACCTCTCTGGAGGCAGCAATATCTCCTCAAGGATTTGCAAAGATCACAAGTGCCCCTTTCTCCCTAGAGATCCCTCCCACTTGAGATACAATTGCCAATAGAGACCCACTCCCTATACATGCATCCTCCTTCTTACAATATGCATCTCCCACTTGAGATATTATGGGACAGCCACCACCTTGCCATATGTAGTCCAGCATGTGCTCCCACTTCTCTGACAGATATACCAGCTTTCCCTTGATTCCTTCCAAGGCCCTGTTTTTATCTCCAGTAGGAGAATGAGACTTTTAGAATTCAGTTAATGTAAGTTTAGTTAAAACAATAGTTTAGGTGAATAACAAGCACTAAAGTCTGTGTAGCGCATCAGGATGCTATATTTCAAGATAATACAATAATACAGATTGGCAGACTTGCCATATAGATTTACCAGACCAGATATAAAACCTACTTGCCTGACCTTTGTGATTGATAATCATTTAAAAAAAGCTAAACATAGCCATATTTCATTAATCCATCAAAAACATAACTTGCTGCAGCTGATGGAACAAGTGGAACTTTGCAACTCTGCAATAATATCTTAATTTCTCATTTGGTGGACTTTTTCCTTTGAATTGGTAGAAGAGCACAGAAAGGTGTATCCTCTATCTGTATATGTAAAGAGATAGCTTTAAAGCATAAAAATCTTGGATTGTGCTACATATTATTTTATACATATTTTATTTTTTAACTAGATATAGGATATTGAAACTAAAATAAGCAATATTCTTCTACCACTTTCCTTTGCAATAAATGCTGGTGAAAAGAACTCTGCTAATACAAGGCATTTGTCAGGTTTGGATTTCTACAACACTGTCATCATCTGAAAATTGTTCCAGGTATTAACGTGTGAATTAGATTATGAAACATCTCAATATATACTTTCATGATTTGCAAATATTATGTGGTACTTGTGAAATAGAGATATAATCAATTCATGCTCACACTTGGACATCTCTCCATACTCTCATGCACCAGTTGGCTATTATTTCTTCATTCAAATGCCTTTTTAAAACACATTTCAGTGAGATCAGAGGGTGCTCAGCAATCTTCAGGAACAGCTGTTTTGGTGTAGTATCCTCGGGATAGTGCATCCAGACACCTTATCAGATCTTTAGAATAGCCAAAGAAGAAGTTTCCTCCAAGGAATCCATCTAAACCCAACCAATGATGGTTCAGTATTCAGGGAGCTGGATTATGGCTGCAGATGGCCAGCAGAGAATTCCCTTGGGGGAGAAAGACTCTCTACCAGTGCAAACTAGTAGAATGCCAGCTCCTGAGCCAGTCTCAGCTCTGTCTGGCATAGTAAGCATGACAAAGCTCTGCTGATCCTCCAGTGGGTTAAGTCCCCTATCAGTTCCTATAACAACTTTGATTTATGACAGGGCAAAGACATCACAAACAGCCGTTCAGAACAGGAAGCCATGTCCATCTCCTGCTGCTCTGTGCTGAGTGGACCTTAGAAGAATCAAGTTCAGTGCTGTTGTGAATACTCATGCGGGGAAAATATGATTATTAATGCTCATAGTTTATATGGTTCACTATTGAATCTCATAGGTTGACCAAAATATTTCTCCAGTAATATGGAACAAAATAGGTCCCAGTTCAGCAAACCATTTATCAGTAATGAATAACATTAACCACAAAAGTAATCCCATCCCCATTAAGCAAAATATTTAAGCATGTGTTTAAAATTAAGTACCGTACATGCTTTAGGTTGTGTTTCAACAAAGCACTTAAGTCTTAAGTCTCTTTGAAGTCATTGGGATGATGCATGTGCTTAAAGTTAAGCATGTGCTTAGGTACCTTCCTGAATTGGTGCCTTAATTAACATGAGATTCTAACCCAGGGGTCGGCAACCTTTCAGAAGCGTTGTGCCAAGTCTTCATTTATTCACTCTAATTTAAGGTTTCATGTGCAAGTAATACATGTTAACGTTTTTAGAAGGTCTCTTTCTATGTCTATAATATATAACTAAACTATTGTTGTATGTAAAGTAAATAAGCTTTTTAAAATATTCAAGAAACTTCATTTAAAATTAAATTAAAATGCACAACCCCTGGACTGGTGGCCAGGACCTGGGTAGTGTGAGTGCCACTGAAAATCAGCTCGCGTGCCACCTTCGGCAATGTGTGCCATAGGTTGCCTACTCCTGTTCTAAGCTACTCATCATATACAATTGTTATTTGTATCTTCCCCTATTAATTCAAATTGATACCTTAAGAAGGTATTTTTAAAATTTCTCTGCTGATAATGAGGAAAGATTGAGTATAGTAAGAAAAATGTACAGTGAATTAATATTCAGCCACTCAGTTCTTTGCTAGTGACAACTGTGCTTCTTTAGTTCTTCTCTCCCCAGTAAAATTATTAAAGTAAAGCAAATGCACTCTCCTAATTGCCTAGCTGCTTAAAATAAATATATTTTTAGCACAGATGGAATTAATTCAATTTCCCTGCACACAATTTTAATTTTTATATTAAGTTTTCATAAGGTCAGGGTTGGAGGTCACAAACTGGCTGAGCTAAAAAGACCCTTGTGAATCTTGTAATCAATGGGAGGAGCAGAATGCTACACATTTAAATTTAAAAAAATCAAGAAGCTCCAACTGTTAGTTCAATCTATTTTTATATAATGCAATCCTGGAGGAATTAGGCTGGTACATTTATGCAAACTTCAAACTCCTGATAATTTTGTAGCTAACTGACTCTTTTTGTTTTCTCTTTCCCCCTGTTTGTCTCATAGTAGGTAAACTACAGCTAGAAAAAATGCCAGCACTGAAAAGTCACACTTCCGGCTATCCCATTATAACAATTGGATAATATTGCATAACAGTTCTGTGATGTGTGATCATCAAAACAAAACAGACAAAAACCAGCAATGTAGAGATTATAGAACCTTGCACAAATTCAAGCAACTGAGAATATAGTGTTCTGTTTCAGATGATTGTACACCTCTAACTTAGTTATCCTTATATCCTAGTTTCAAGAAACCAAAACAAAATGACATTTTAAGTAGAAACAAAATGAAAATTGTTGTTTTGACATTTCATGTGATAAAATTGAAATGTTAGGTTGAAATTGACATTTGGCCATGAAAAATTTTGGTTTTGATGAAATTATATGTTTTAGAAAGAGAACTTTCCACACGCAATATCTCAACCTTTATACAGAGAGAACACCTTTAAGAGGAAGTCCGCTGCTGGTGGGGTTACTTTTTAGATAAGTTAAAATCAAAGTCTATTATTCACCTAATTCAGTAGTGAATCCTGCTTTGTATATCATAGATAACAGTTTATAAATGGACAAAGGAATTTTGTTTAATGGTCAGTGAATCCTGTTTGGTTTATTATAGGTAATCCAAACAGTTAATAAATGGAGAGAGATAAGTAATGTTAAGTCCTATGAAACTGCACAAAGTGTTTATTGCAGTTAGTTAAGAGATGTAATTCAATAAATTATTTATTTACAATATCAATATTTCTCATAAACCAACCAACCCAGTTTATGGCATAGTCTTGAGACTGGCAATTTCATGAAAATTAAAAATCTCTCATTCAAGTTAAATTCCCTATTTTTCATTATCTGACAAGGTTATCTTATGTCTCCTCTCCAGGATTTAGTGCATAATCTAATCAATCTGATGTTCTGCTTTTACCATCTGAAGTTACTATTCCATTTCCATATCCTATTAACATTATTTGAAGAATAATTTCAATCAAAGCCTTTTGTAATGCTTGGTAAACACCATCTCACCAACAGTGTTGAAGCCATAGTGGAGTCATGCTGCAGAAGCAGTGCTAGGCTGGGAGGCTGGTTTCTTTAGAAGCAGTGTTGTGGCTTCTTTTGGACTCTGCTCATGCTGATGCTGTCCTGTTGCATCTTCTCCTTGCTAACAGAGGTATTGAGTTGAAGGTGTGAAGTGAGGTAGGCTAAAAACTCTCAAGCTGAGAGAAGTAGCCGCTGAGAGCTGAGGGATCACCAGCCTCCCTGGCTTTTATTTCTTCTCTTTCCATAGTCTCACTGAAGGTGAAAAACACCTCTTTCAGGGTCTTGAATGGATTTATATATCAGCTATGGTCACCTTTCATTGGCTCAGCACCCTGATGGGGATTGTTTTGGTAGTATGTTCATCTCACGAACAGACAATTTGTTAATGCATATGTAGCAGAGATGTTGTTCAATAGGACTCGAAATTCTGTTTTGAATGGGTCCAAATGCTTTTATTTAATTTAATTTAATATTTTATTTTATTTAAAAGTCTTTCAACTTTTAAAATAGTTTCTTAAACAGAAGTTATTATCAGAGAAGTTACTGGTTTATTTTTAATCCTCTGAGAGAGCCTTCTCGTCTCTGTGAATTTTCACAAGCATGCCAGATAATTAACTTATTCCCCAGTTAATAATACTATATTAATATTCAAATGCCTTTTTATATTAGTAATCCATTATTGTAACGTCATTTAATTCTATATTTGTAAATAAAACATTTCACTATTCACATTATAATAATATCAGGAATTATCATAGAGTATACTTGAAGTGGAATATGAGTTATGAAGTAACCAAGCACTTCTATAAAATGTTTTCCAGCCATAAGTGTTCTCTTTAAAGTCTTCATTCTTGTAATTCTTGTATTTATAAAATGTCTGTTTCCGTAAGACTATTTCTAGAATTCTTCGTTCGGATGTAAATCTGAAATCTGTCTCTTTGAAAAAAGAAAGTGTATGAGAGGAAGAGGTTTATGGGAAACAATAAAGGCCTTTTAGCTTAGGTTTTTATGGCCTGGATAACATCAGCTTCTAAACGCTCCTTTTGGCATTTTCTTAAATAAAGAGTATCTTTACATTCTTCACACAAACAGACTTCTTTGAAAGAACATGAATATCTCACTCACTGAACTGTAGATCCAGGCTACACCGGGCTAGTGTCTTGAATAAGAGAAAAGGAAAGGTATCCTGCTCTTTAAGAAGACATTCTTTGGTTTGTTTGTCTTTTGACTAAACAGTCTTACAATTTATAATTAAACTCCTCTCAAATACTCATGCAGGGCATAAATCATAATAATATATATAAAAGCATGTGTCTTTCAAACTATAAAAGAAAATAATATAGATTCCTAAGGCAAAATAGAAGTTATAAGGTTGCATTCCAGGGTCTTTGTAAACAGATTTGGAAATAATAAATATGGTTTTATAGCTAAAGAGGTGTCGTCCTCAGTAGCACTTTGATTTCTGTCACTTGTTGGCAGAAAGCAGCATTGCCTAGTGATTCCTTACATTGGTTTATACATTTTTATTTCACAATGTGAGCATCCAAAAAGATAAGCGTAGTTGTCATGAAAATAACTGACAGTATTTCCTAAAATTCAGTAAAGGTGAAGGCAAGTTTGTATTTACTTAATTTATAAAAGTTAATGTATAATAATTATTAATAAACCTTTTCATCAAAATTGAGATCTTTCTCCCCAACATATTTCTGGGCTTAGCATCTAAAATTGTCTGTTATCTGTTGAAAGGAAATTTGAAAGGAGAAAATGTAATTTACCTATGTTCAGATTTCTTTTAAACTATTTTTCAGTTCCAAAACCACCTACTAGTACAGTTTTATGTCTTTATCTCCCCCTTGTCTCTTCCTATTGGGTTTTAACTTTCAATACAGCTTGATTCAATGTCAAAACTATTTAGCAAGTACAACACTTGAGCAAAACAGAGTTACTATGTAAGATATTCCATGCACTATAATATCAAATCATGGCTGACAGCAGATAACATGCAGCTGAGAGAGCAACATCATAATGTTCTGAACTCATTACATTGTAACTGCAAAATGGTTAGTAATTCTGGAAAGGCAAGAGCTGTCAGAGAATCTGCTTCCACATCTCTTAGACAGACTGTGGATTTGGTGTGAGGGACCCTACTCACTTTGAATACTCCTGCTGCATTTCAATAAGAGTCCCAGCTGGTGATGGTTAATCTAGAGGTTAAGCTTGAAAATTTTGCTGCCAAAAAGATGGTAATTTAGACAAACATGCAAAGCAGTGATTCACACTCATTTTATGCCAGTAACTAGCTTACCAGAAATAATTTGCAAGGGACTGTCATGAGGTACAACACATATTCTATTAATGATATGTATTCACTGTAGCTTTGTCCCCTATCATCCTAATACTTTTTGCAATTCATTTTGTGTCTAGTGAATGTATTTGTCCCCAATCATGCACAGATTTGTGCACAACGTTAAGCATGTGTATCAGTCTTTGCATGATAGGGTCAAATATATACATACCCAGACACAAATTTGATGACCTGATTTCTATTTCTGTGTGTCCGTATTTTGTGCCTTCCTTATACAGTATCCCTCATCAGCTCTCCACCTAATCCTGAATTTCACCTAAAAATTGCTTTCTCACTTGTATATACCCTTTATTTCTTTCCACCCTCTGGTTTCCTCTCCACTGTTTCACCTATTTAACACTCTTTGAGGATACAGTTTATCTTAAAGATGCCCCAAAGTAAAAGCCCCATCCTGTACACACTTAGGATGGGATTCTTGAAAGCGTTCAGTCTTGGGCTAACTCAGCTCCTACTAAAAGAAATGTAGGCTTGAAAGGATTAGAATTTTATCAGTAAAGTTTAATTTCATTGTTCACACACAAATCAACCAAAAAAAAATATTTCCGTCAATATTAATAGAAATTTACAGACAGGCGAAATAAGAAAAACGCTACCTGAGAATGTATTAGTTTAATTTAGGTATATTTGTATATTTTGACATGTAACAATTTGTGTTTATGGTTATAAACTTTAACTTTTTGAATCTCAATATCTATTATAATTTAAAAAATTTTTAAAAGCTTAAGACCCATAATTTTGTGCAACTATGAAATTTTAAATCAATAAAAATAACAAAACCTCAAACATAAACATCAATATTATCAAAATTATTTTAAAAAATAAAAATTGAATTCTGCCAAGCCTAAATAAATGGGAATTTTACTAGTGGTGTCAATGTGAGCAGAGTTAGGCCAACACCGAGAACTTTAAAGTCCCACACTTGCAGTCTCACTAGATATAATACTTACTACAATGAGTAGCCTTACTGACTTGTGTAGGAACATTCAAGAGAGTAAGCACTATGTCTGCTGGTAATTACTATACTGTGTTGAATCATATTTATTCTTCCCCCTTTAAAACAAACACACCCACACGCACACATTTACATTGAAATAAAATTTTCTGACTATACATCAAAAGATTAATTGCTAAAATTATTATTTCCCTTTTTTCCATAGATTTTCTTGCCCTTCATTTTGTCATTTTTTTCATGATTCATATGAGCATAGTCTCTTGATAGCTGTGTCAGAGCTGAGAAATATAATGCTGGTTTAAAAACAATAACCAAACACATCCTCACACAGGATGTGAGGAACTCATACCTTAGGCTGTGCAGTGGGTTAAATGTGATTACACAGATTTATGAAGAAAACCGTACATTCAGCTTTCTGAGCATATAAGGAAGTCCTGCTGGTGTTCTGGGCAATGTAAAAAGACTTTCTACGTAAACATTTAAATTTTAAAATTTCTGAACATTCACAGTACCCCAGGGAGGAAACAAAATAATATTATTGGACGTATCTGCTTCTCTTTCTGTTGCTTCTAACAGACAGGTCATCTGGTAAATTGTTAAGAGTTTTGTACCTTTTGTAGGCTCTCAAGAGGCAGTCAAATTGAAAGGACTCAAGGGTTGAAGTACTCTTATAAAATATTGCCAGTCCCGACATGTTATATTATCTTAGAATTCCTATGGGGAATCATACAAAAGAACATAGGGTAACTCTATCCCTTGCCCTCTCAGCTTAATGGGTCACTGCAAGTAGTACCTGGGGGAAATTATATTTGAGGGATATGGAGATCCTGGAAAGGTATGAAATGGAATTCCTACAGGTTGGCAAGTGAAGGGGCCAGTGGACTATTGAGTGCCTTTGTTAGTGGAATTTGTATACAGGCCAGGCAATAAGGTGAAATTTAGGAAGAATAAATGTTTTTAAGAACATTTTGCAGAGGATAATTTATAGGCATATATATGACTCTTCACTTCCACAGAACTCTAACTTATTCCACCACCTCTTATGCAGCATGAAAAGAATTCATGACTGGCAAATGCCACGTGGATAACTTTATCTGAATAAGCAGAGTTACAGTGCCAAAGATACAGTCAGACTCTAATTTAATCTCATACAATACAAACTAAATGGGACACTGCATCTTTTGTAGTCTCAAACTTGATCTGCAATATCTTTTACAAAAATATTTGTCAGCAAAGTACATATAATTTGATCAGTGAATGTGAGTGAAGGTTACGTTTCAACTACCATGATAATATAATTTTAGTTGCTAATTAACTTTCTGAAACAAAGTTATTTTGGCTAAAATTATCTAGGCTTGCTCATAGCCCAGAGGTGAGTTAGTGTGGAAAGCACCTGTTCAATTATCAAGTTCTGTATATTTAAAAACAACACATTTCCCCATATTTTCAGTTTTGCTCAAGCTTGGTTTGTTTTAAACATCTCAATGATGTCTTAACATTAAGTCAGTTTTGAGGAAATATAGTTATTAATGGTGCAATAAATTTGTTAGCTAATTCCTTTAACATTTTAGGTGAACATCATTTATGCCTTCAAATTTTCTCAGTACTGTCTTGCTCTGTATTAATATATATTTTGACAGTATAATTTGTCCTTATTTAATATTCAAACTTCTTTTCTCTATTTTTTGTTTTAAAGATATGTAAAATCAGTACTTCAGCCATTTCTGAGTCATGACTGAGTCATAAACAAAACTATCTTCACCTATTCCTGGTAGCTCAAGAGTATGACCCTGAGTTCCACATATGCCAAAATACTGACTTTTGGCTGAATTATCTTGCTTTTCGTTAAGTGATATCACAGAACAAGTCATGCCAGCTGTCTTCCAGTACCTTAATACAGCACTTTATGTCCCATTTATTCTCTTTCTCTCTCCCTTTGCAACAAGCTGAGTGACTCATAAGACTCATAATGAGATTAAAATAATACTGAAAAAATTAAGATGCCATACACATTTACCTTGACTAATGTGTTCAGTTCAGATCAGCCTTTCTCCAAAAAGGATATGAAAGAAACAGAAGGGGTTCAGAGACAGGTGAAGAATTTGATTAGAAACAAAGAGAGACTTTGAGAAACTAGACAAATTCAGATTGGAAATAAGGTGCACGTGTTTCATGGTAAGGAATCTAGAAGATCTGCTGAGTCTAAATGAAAGAAATTAATTCAGGGAATTCCTAGTGACTGTGTTAGGCAGGAGAGCCAACTAGGTGATCACAGAAGACTCTTCTGGCCCTGTAATAGATGAAGATTTCCATATGTGAAAAGACTGACAATACTGGGGCTTTTTAGTTTGAAGAAGATACAAATCAGAAGGGGTTTGTTAAAAAGAATACAAACCAATCAGATGGAGAAGGGAAACTGGATGCCCTTATTGCCCTTTATCATTATGCAAAGGCATGTTCAATGAAGCCAATGGGATAACTCACATCACATAACATTAAATACTCGTGTAAATCTTTGCAAAGTCAGACCTACTTTATTAGTCCCTGGAACTCACTGCCACAACACATCAACAGCTAAAAAGGGTTCAGAAAAGAACTAGGCATTTTTATGGACAAGCAGAATATATCCAGCTATGTTAGATAAGATACAAAAATATCAGGGACTAAATCTTCTTGTTTCAGGGCCAAAGTCAAGCGCTAACTGAAGGACTTTAGGAAGAATCTTCTCTAGGCAGATTGGGCCATAATTGTGTTCTGTGGGGTTTCTTCATCTTTCTCTGGAGTTATTGGTACTAGCCACTGAGAAACAGGATCCAGAACTAGATTTAAAAATCACAGGTTTTAAAAATGAAGACTTTTTTCCTATTTTTTAATAAATGATTGCTTTCTCTGATCTCCTTGAATAAAAGTCACCATCTTAGTAAATTATTTAGTCTTATAAAAAACCTGAAGTGCTTGATTCTCAACTCATGTTGGTTTTACACGAGTGTAACTTCATTGATTTCAATGGATTGGCATCTGTGTGAGAGGAGGATCAGCCCCGAGGTGTGAGAATGTTAGCTCAGGCTTCTAACCAGGGCTGGCTCCAAGTTTTTTGCTGCCCCCAGCAAAAAAATTTTCCCACGTGCCCCTGGCCCCACCCCAACTCTGCCCCCTCTCTGCCTCATTCTAACCCCTTCTCCAAATCCCCAGCCCCGCCTCCTCCCCTGGGCACACTGCACTTCCCCTTCTATCCCTCCGTCCCTTCCCAGGAGGCGGAGGTGAGCTGGGCGGGGAAGTGGTTTCTCTGCCCCCCACAGGGTTACTTTCTGCGGCCCTCCCCACGCCCGCCACCACCGGAGCTCCCTTCTGCTCTGCCTGGTCCCCTGAGTGTGCTGCTGCTGCTCCACTTCTTCCCCCTCCCTCCCAGGCTTGCTGCACGAATCAACTGTTTTGTGGCAAGCCTGGGAGGGAGGGAGGAGAAGCGGAGCAGCGGCGCACTCAGAGGAGCAAACGGTAGTGGAGCGTAGGTGAGCAGGGGGCAAGCGGTTTCTCTGCCTCCCACCCAGGGTTACTTCCTGCAGCCCTCTCCGTGTCCCCCACCGCCGCAGCTCACCTCCACTCAGGGCCAGCTCCTGGCTTTTTGCGCCCCAAGCAAAAAAAAAAAAAAAAAGGAGCCGGAGTACTGCCTCTTGGAAAGTGCCACTCAAAGCACATGCTTTGAGTGCTGGTGCCTACAGCCAGCCCTGCTTCTAACTACAAGATTTAGCCATATCAGTGATGCTGATAGCACAATAACACCTCCATGGACACAAATCAGATATCAGGAATGGCAATATACAAAAACCTGTAGGAGAGCACTTCAACCTCCCTGGTCACACTATAGCAGACCTTAAGGTGGCTATCCTGCAGCAAAAAAACTTCAGGACCAGACTGCAAAGAGAAACTGCTGAGCTTCAGTTCATTTGCAAATTTGACACCATCAGCTCTGGACTAAACAAAGACTGTGAATGGCTTGCCAAATTTACATAGCAAAACTGCAAGTTTTCTCCTTCCCCTTGGTTTCTATAACACCCTCTACTGCCTAGAACCAGGGCCTCACCCCTGACTGAACTAACCTCGTTTTCTCCTAGCCTTGCTTGCTAAGCATATATATACCTGCCCCTTGGAAATTTTTTCCAACTAACCCTGCGTTGATGAAGTGGGTATTCACCCATGGGAGGAGCTCTCACCTCTCCAAAACCTCTGTCAGTCTAAAAGGTGACCAGGGCAGTGATTCTTCCCTGCTGCTCTTCACTCCCCAGATGCCGAGGCTTGCCTTTCAGCTTTCCTTATTCACTGTCAGCAAAGCCACAGTAAACAAACACTGGCTGCACGAGATAAGGAAATGTTCTTCTTCTATTGGAGTAAACAGCTGCCTGCCTAAACCAAAAATTAAAACTTCTTGCTTTGAACACTCGGTCTCCCAGCAGGGTTATAGACAGCTGCATGCTTCTGCCAGAACATCTTATCCACTTTGCATGTATTTATCTTTTCACCAATGCATCCAAAGATGACTCATTACATATCATCAGCTCTTTGGAGTTAGTATCCCTCCTTTACACTGAATATGTTTGATGAAGAAGTGTTTTCATTTGTCAAGTATGAACAGCTTCCTGCCTCAGTGTCATTGTTGAGTACACATATGCTCGCCCGTTTCTTCCAAGACAGCTGTGGCTCCTTTGAGATCTGCAGTCCTGCGTAACCCCTTATTTCCTGCACATCATCTGCAAGATCTACAAATCTAAAAATGAAAATCTCGGCTTTTTATTTTATTTTTTTTTATTTTAGAGACTGGTACCATGATGGAAGAACTCTTCAAGCAAATATATAACTGACATTAAGTCCGTTACAAAAGTACCCACTATCCATGTGACTCTAAACAATTGTATCTCTCAAGGGCTTGGTGCAGCATTTTTGAAGTGAACCCTGTGAAGAGTGGGCTGGTCGTGCAAAGGGCTGGTCTGAGACTGTGGGATGAACTAAAACCATCAAAAACTTCATCACTGGGGCTGTCTGAAAATTTTCTGCAGAAAAAAAACTCATTTTCTCATCTACTTACCACTTTCTGCTCCAAGTGCAAAGTGAATTTCTTCAGGCCCTGCCTTCTCTTAACACAAAACTCGTTTCTTGTACGTGTGTGTGTGGTGTGCTGTGTTGTGTGTGTGTACATACATAATCATTTCTTGTATTGCCATCAGTACCTGGAGCCCAGTCACAGCACAGACTCCATTATGTTTGGCCATTTTGTTGTATCATTCTCTCCTGGGAAATCCAGAAACACATAAAATTCCTGCATCAAAAAACCAGACATGAAAAAGCAATGTTCATATGTGCGCCCTAATCAGTCTCTTGAAGGTCAATAATTCTCTCTTCTCCCTCTTTGTGAGACATAGTGAATTCCAGCGTCCCTCTGATTCAAGTCGCTTTAGCTTGCAATAAACATACTGAGTGGTGTGTTTTCTTTAATTTAGCATAACTACAAACCTTATTCCAGCTAGACTTGCCAGGGATAATGGTTTCCCTTCATTAATTTCAAATAAAAAACCACGTCGATCGTTAATAACAACTGTTGAAACTGTTTGACCTTTGATTAGTTTTAAAATCATAGAACCAATTTAATCTCACTCTACATGTGGAAGGATGACCAATGAGTGGGAAAGAAATGGATGTTTTATGTAAACTAATGTTCTGAGTCTAAACTTAAACAATGTCCACCTTCCCTCCAAAGTAGGTATGTCAAACAGATACAAGGCCTAAGATCTATGAAGGATGGGTATTATGGGTGCAGATATAATGACACCTTCACCAAATCATGTCTTAACCACCTCTACACAACCTAATTCTCCATTAACCATATCTAGAACACATTTCAAAATGACTCGATATTCGTGTCAGGTTAGCATAAGACATAATGAGTTCTTTCGAAGGTACTAAAAGATATTTCTAGCTAACATTGAACACCATCTTCCTGCCTATCAACTTAAAAGGCCAAAATTTAACAATCTGTGACACCATGTGGGTTTGTAGAACTTTGGGAGTGTGGATACCGTGAAATCAACAACCAGGATTATACTCATCCACATCATATTTTCCTTCCCATCCCACACCATGAACAATCATTATGGAAATATCTATATAATTAAGTTCAACCCACCAAGAGAGGTCGAATGAATATCTAAATCTTCTTTCAGTGTATTTGAATTAAGTTCAAATAACATCCGAAAGGAAAATCTTAAACAAATCTGGTAAGACAAGTCTCACGCCACTATGACATAATAGGGCCACTGCTGGCAAATCGTTGTTCAAGAAAATGCGGACGAGCGGAAATCCCGGTCTTCAGCCAACCGTGAAAATCTGGTCTACTACAGATGGGAAGAAGGGCAGGGGGTGAAACCACCAATTCCCATAATGAGGTCCTGACCCAAAGAGTTGCAGGGGGGCACAACAAACGCATTATTTTTTGGGGAGTCAACAGATACGCCCCACCCAGTTATACGATGGAGGGTAGCCGTGTTATTACGACGTAAGCACAGAAGACATCCTGTGGCACATTCAATTACGACTAACAGAAACGGTTTTGGACATAAGCCCGTGGGATCCCACACGGTCAAACGCAGATAGTGGGACTTTCCACTGAAAGCAGTATATTTAATATGCTAGCAATTGCAAGCTAGAGATAAATACGGAGTGTTCAAATCAGGGAAGAAGCCCTGTTCCAAGCAGTAGAGAAATCATAAACTAACACGGCAATAAAACGCGAGTTTGCAGAACCCTCAAGTATATATTGCAGCTAATATGGTGACTATCCGGCTTCGTATACTGTGGTGTTTCAACTACATCTGGACATCGCCGTGGTGAAACCAGAGGAAAACGGGTCGTCAATGGCAGTCCATTCACCACTTGTTTATCCAACACAGACGATGGTGTCAAATTTTGCGATAATGAAGCCATAGCTTCGCATTTCTCCTCTTCTCTTTTAGAGTCCAATTGCTTTGGCCTTGCCAGCGATTGGCCCAAACCAATCAAGGTCCTATAAGTTGCCAGGAGACAGAAAATGCCGCTCCTCGCAGGAGCTACAGTGTTAGTGGGTATATTGACAACTAAAAGAGAGATGTATCCAGTATGGAAGCGCGCACCACAGTTAGCAGATAGTCACTCTATAATTTAGCCTGCATCATACGTAACTACTTGAGGTCTTCGGCAAAAGCGCGTTTTCCGTCACTTGGGCACCTCCTGATATTCGATTTGTGGTCATTTATCCTTTTCGTTGGACGCCAGTTTGGGCCGGATGTACAAGCCAAGAGCATGGCTGGCATATGATGCGTATATTACATGTGACGTAGGGTTGATGAACCATGATGGTATGCTGATCTGGTTAGGCCCTCGTGATGGTGTCACGGTGTAAATTGGCCAGAGTTGCAATCGAGGTTGTTATACGATTGGTTCCTGAGGGGAGTTACTCACGGTACGGTGTGCAGTGCTGGGGAAATTTATGGTTCAGGTTGCAGGTTTTCTGTGTGTCAAGGATTGGCCTGTCTCACCCTGACTATCCAGGGCTGAACGATTGGGATCATTTATGTCCGACGGAAGTGGGATTGTTAATGGATCTCGACATGGCGATTCAACATTGCGTGGTGGTCTTGGAGGGAGTGAATTAGCTGTGTCTGCAAGACATAGTGTGACGAATTCTCGTGATTGGAGTGTCAAAAAAAGTAAAGCTAACACTCTTTTCCTTTACTTTACTTGAGCGCCTACGTTATGGTTTCACGTTTTCGCTTGTGTCACTTGTAGTCTTCAGGCAGGTTTCTAGTCTACTTTGTCGTGGCCTAACGCTAGTGCTTCCTACCACCTGTTTCTGTCGTGTGGGATGTGTCGTTGGTGATGTGTACAATACATAAATCATGTCTTGATGAATTGCCATAAGTACCTACGGAGCACTAGTCACAGACCAAGACTCTTTATGTTAGCCTGTGCAAAACACAGAACTACAAGATGTGTCCTTCCCCAAAGAGCCCAGACTCCTAAGTGTGTGTGATGGGTGCCCCTTTAAAGAGCTACCTGATGTACTGAGATGTCACTGAGCGTCGTCGCGCTTAGCGGGACTAGGGCTATGGATAACCACGGGCCCGCGCCTTTAGCATCAAGGCTGAGCCAGGCTGCTTCCTCCACTAGCACATCATGGCAGTCCCACACCAGCTGAGCAGAAAGACACAGGACAATTGCGATCAGCTCTGGGAAGACCCCCTATGATAGGACTACCCCCCCCTAGTACCAGAGGTGCACCCCTTGATGCAGACCCTCAAAGGTTATTCCTATAACCTAATGATTACATTGCAAAGATTGGGTGAAACTACACAGGCTTTGCTCTCAACGTCGTGAGGTGTATTTTTCTTAGTTTTTTTAGTATTTTTTGATATCTTCTTAAACAGATTCTCTTTGAGTAGTAACTTCTCGGCGTTGGGTATGCAGCTATAGGCAGCTCACACAGAATGATCGTATCGAATAGTGGTTGGGGCGCTTTTTTCGCTGTGCGGATGATGAAGCCGAGGCGCGTGAATCGTGTGCCACAAATAGTGAATCAGGCGAGGAGGACTACACGACTTTATTTTTAGCAGCACAAATTTTTCACAGGGAATTCGTGGGATTTCATAATTACGCTTATCTTCTTGGGCGTCTTTGTGAACTTGTTCATTTTTGCCTTATTCTCTTGTGGTATTGTAGTTTGTATGAAATGTCTGGGAGTATTTTGTATGTTTTTGGCTTGTCCGGGTTACGAGCTAGATTCTGGTTTGTTTTCCTTCCATTTGCTGGTTCTCTTAGACTAAATGGATCGTTGTGATGTGTCTCGGGTTTGATGCCAAGCGAGAATTAATTTAAGTTAAGGACAAGCACGTTCTTCTTCTTTCCTTTCCCTCCCCGGTCTTAAAACAGGATTTGGCTTTCTGCATATAGGGTTGGTAGTGCGTTAATGTCATCACTTTTATTTGCCACCGTGGGTGTCTAGAAATGTGGACCTTCCTGTTTATCTTTGTACTCCCATGTTCTGCCTTAATTCTGGCCACATACTACACACAGGAAACACCTATTCACTATATTCTCCAGATTTCGACGATCCATATATTCCCTGATATTTCGTTTTCACCTACCTTTCCTTACTCTCTACTCAATTGTAAATATCCCGCCATCAATCTCATGACTTGTACAGTACCCCCTGTTTTATTAAAGCTAATCGCCTATCCATGACCTTGCTATAGTCTAATTTAGTTCATCATTTTTGCCAATGCGGATCAGTTCCACTTATTCATGATATCCTTAATAATTAAAGGTGTCTTTCCTTTTTACTATGGCTCCTTCGTTCTCATGTAATATGTCTAAGTTATTTTTAATTATTAACCTTTGATGGGTAACGTGTAAATATATTTCACAAGCCGGAAGCTGCTAATAACAAGAGAATCAGTACTTACTTGGGCTAATTTGCTGACAGCTTGAATGAATCTTATGGTCTTTGAGGATCTGGTACTAGTTATTAGCTAGGGTGTGAAGGCAAATATATAATAAGAGTCAGAAAACTACGCATACGTGGGTAGGGAGTAGATGTTCTTTTCATATTATTACCACTTCTTTCCTTTTGCTGGTGCTTTATGGGCAAAGAGCCACTTAAATAGGATATGCTACTTCTAAAGAGATGCATTCGAGCGATAGGACTGGCTAACATGGCAGTACTATTCAGATCAGCCAAAGAAATAGGCACAAATAACGGCGCTTTATAAGTGATTCGTTCTATTTGGTCCACACACACCTTACATTGGCTACAAAATAATGTACAACCATATATTCTGTTTTAGAGGCGTAAAGTGATTTTCTTCTTTCATACCCTTCAGTTGGACCACGAACATTTCAATAGAGGATTTACTTTTTTTTTCTTTTTTTTTTCCCATTTTCCTACTAATCGGACATGGCATAGATCATTTATGCAGTTCATACCTGCAGCTATACTTAGTCTCGGCTGACTACATCAGGTTGGCTTCTTGAAATAGGATCTAGCCCACAGTGCAATCGCCCATCCTCCCAACTGCAGTTCCATATGACTGCATACCTTTTCCTGCATTACTTAACACAGAAACTGGTCGGATGTTGGCCTAAATGTTACATGAACTCCTAGCCTTTTGTTCTTCTTCTCCTTGGTTTTCACACCCTTCTTTCTGCTACGAATCTACAGGCCATTCTTCATCCCACACTTTCTCACATTGGTAAAGCCACAACTGCTTCGTTCGATAGTCCATAACTATCCGGCATTTTTCCCAATTCTTTTGCGAGCTGGCCAGGGCAATCAAACAAAATATAAATTGAAAAATATGGTTTTTATATATTCAGTACTGTATTTGCATATATCTAAGTGCATTGCTAAGATGCTAGACCCACCAGAACAGTACCGAATTACTGAGTTCCCTCCAAGTATAGCTTAAGCACCATGGTTTGTTTAGATTTGACGGGCTAAACTCTCGGCTGACCGTCACTTGATTGTCATGAGTGATCTAGATTTTTTCTGAGGCAATGAATTACTCCATTAGTAAAACGCGTAGGACATCTGTCCCCTTGCTTTTACCTATGCAGTTATGGGTATTGTGAAGAACTGATAAATCTTGAAAAAAAGAACTGCTGTGCTCTCATTTATAACTGTGCAAAAACGAACAGTTTTGTTTGGACGGGGCCAGTCTGGTCTAGTAAACTGCAGAAACGCAACAAGGACTAGGCAATTCCTCCAGGTCTGCGTCCATCTAAACTTAGGTCTAAGGTGCCTCCACTAGGTCTCTACTGCTCAACGCTAGTATGGCCAACCTCAACTGTGTGGACCTTCGGATGACATCATTTCCTCTCTCCATACTCCAGTTTTGACTGCCTTAAGATTCAGTAAACTCAGGATTATTATGCTTTCTCCTCTATTCTCGTCTAGCTACTTTCAAGGCCCGCATGGTCCACCGACTGGCCTGAGGAATCTTGACTGGGCCATTGTTATATTGTTCAGGGCGTTCATAAAAACGCATCCTCAGCCTGAAGGGCAACACCTCTTTGAGACTCCGCTGACTGCAGCACAATCAGAGGAGTAAGAGTGGACAATAACCAAACTATGGCCACTACTCGCACTTTCTGCCCTTCAGGCTGGTGCAGACATGCAGTTGCCTGACGGAGGCCAGCTTGCAGACCAGCAGCGAGAAGTAGGTGACAATACACATAACATTCACCATTCTGGCACTGCTGCTGCAGCGCTCACCTTCAGCTGGGCTTTCTAGCAGCAGCCACACACCTGCTCTCCACGCTGCCTCGACCACGCTGAGCAAAGAGCCCACTGGGAGCAAGCCCGTCCTCACACCCACACAGACCAGTGTCTCAATTGACAAGATAAGGGTAGCCGATTTGCACCCCATACTACAAATACTTCTACCTCCATCCGTCACAAACTTCTTTATTGGGTCAAACCTCCTGCATTACACACCATGACAATTCAGAAAAACTAACTGAATCCAAGTACTTTACAAATACCAAAATGGACCTGAATGTAGCCACATAGACCATGAACAGTAGTATATTTACTTTAATATTTTTATTTATAAAAAGGACGCCTACCACTGTTGCCATGCACAGGCCAAATGGCAGCTTGAAGGCAAGTCTTATCACCACAATGAAAGGGGAGGGGGGAGAAATGCGATCTTGTGAAAGTCTTCACCGGCCAATACTACTCTGAAATACGACACTTAGCGCAACAACTCCAATTTGAATTGCCATCCTCCCAGAACAAACAATTTTTGACCATACCCATTATAGTTTAAGAACGTCAACGTGAAACATAGCATAGCATAAGATACTTTCGATCCTAACATCGAGGCCAGATCTGTGCATATATCAGAGTGTACCTTTCCTCCTTCTATTCCAACCTTGTCCTTCATATAAAAGAGGCAAGTGCCATAATCCACAAGAGCAGCAACTGTCCAGATAAACAGGCCATAATCACAGAAAATGGCATGACAAGTATAAGTACTCAAAGAAAAAGTTCCTGTTACTCACCATACACCACTGCAGGTGTCATCT
>NC_133778.1:53709325-53734642 GCF_003597395.2 Chelonoidis abingdonii | reverse complement strand
GGGGGGGGGGGGGTGGAGAGATCTATCTTTATTTCAGGAGAAAGCCGCCTGCCTAAACCAAAAATTAAAACTTCTTTGCTTTGAACACTCGGGTCCTCCAGCAGGGTTTAATGACAGCTGCATGCTTCTGCCAGAACATCTTATCCACTTTGCATGTATTTATCTTTTCACCAATGCATCCAAAGATGACTCATTACATATCATCAGCTCTTTTGGAGTTAGTATCCCTCCTCTTTACACTGATATTATAGATTGAGAAGAAGATGTTTTCATTTGTCAAGTATGAACAGCTTCCTGCCTCAGTGTCATTGTTGAGTACACATACTGCTCGCCGTTTCTTCCAAAGACAGCTGTGGCTCCTTTGAGATCTGCCAGTCCTGCGTAATCCCTTATTTCCTGCACATCATCTGCAAGATCTACAAATCTAAATGAAAATCTCGGCTTTTTATTTTTATTTTTTTTTATTTTAGAGACATGGTCCATGGTGGAAGAACTCTTCAAGCAAATATTATACTGACATTATAGTCCGTTACAAAAGTACCCACTATCCAAGTGAACTCAAACAATTGTATCTCTCAAGGGCTTGGTTGCAGCATTTTTGAAGTGAACCTGTGAAGAGTGGGCTTGTCTGTGCAAAGGGCTGGTCTGAGACTGTGGGATGAACTAAAACCATCAAAAACTTCATCACTGGGGCTGTCTGAAAATTTTCTGCAGAAAAAAAACTCATTTTCTTCAGCTCTACTTACCACTTTCTGCTCCAAGTGAAAAGTACTTTCTTCAGCCCTGCCTTCTCTAACACAAACTGTTATCTGTACGTGTGCTGTGTCGTGTGTGTGTGTGTGTGTGTGTGTGTGTACATACATAATCATTTCTTTGTATTGCCATAGTACCTAGGAGCCCTAGTCACAGACCAAGACTCCATTATGTTAGGCACTGTGCAAACACAGAACTACAAGATGGTGTCTTCCCCAAAGAGCTTAGACTCTAAGTGTGTGTGATGGGTTGCCCCCCTTTAAGATGCTACCTGATGTACTGAGATACCACTGAGCCTGCCTGTTCTCCCAGCCTGGGCCCCCTTTAACCAGTCTAGCTGAGCCAGGCTCTTAAACCTCCACTAGCACATACATAGGCAGAGTCACACCCAGCTGCAGAAAGACACAGACATTGAGATCAGCTCTGTGAAGACTCAGTTTAAGGGACTACCCCCCCCAGTACTCAGGTGCCCACCTCCCTTGGAGTGCAGACCCAAAGGTATATTATGAAACTGCCACCTCCCTCAATGTGGAGGAGGGTATGCACACCCTCTTATCCCCTTCCCCCTATTATGAACTGCACAAACTGGGTTTCAGAATAAACAAAAACAAGTTTATTAACTAGAAAAGATAGATTTTAAGTGATTATAAGTGATAGCAAACAGAACAAAGCAAATTATTGAACAAATAAAGCAAAACATGCATACTGAACTTAATACACTAAAGAAATTGGCTACAAATAGTAATTTCTCACCCTAAATGTTGTTTCAGGCAGATTGCAAAGATTCTTGAATGCCAGCTGCACTGGCCTGTAGCATGAAACTTCAGGTATTATTACTCACAGGCTAGACACCTTTCCAGCCTGGGCTCAACTGTTCTCCTGCTGGTTCAGTTCTTGCTTCCAAGTGTTTTCCAGTGTCTCTTTGGGCGGGGAGGCAGGGAGAACCATGATGATGTCACTCCCCTGCCTTATATAGCTTCTGTGTATGGCCAGAACCCTTTGTCTTCCAGTGGGAAAACACTGGCATTCCAAGGTTGGGACCGTACCAAGTGACTCGGTCACATGTCTCTGCAGGGTCATAGCAGCCGTTACTTGCAGGCTGTTTGGTGTATCCACAGGAAGACTAAGCTCTTGCACAGTCCATTGTCTCTGCTGATGGGCCATCAGCCCTGGTTGGCTTTTTCATTGTTGTACTTGAAGGGCTGGTTGTGAGTGTTACCCAATGTAGGACTTTGAAATACAGATACATGGTCAATATTCCTAACTTCAGATACAGAAATGATACAGGCATACAAATTGGATAATCACATTCAGTAAATCATAACTTTTCCAATGATATCTTACATGAGCCATCTTGCATAAAATATATCTTAAGCCATATTCATATCATAACCGTATTTCTATGAAGCATATGGGGTGTAACGCCACAGTGTGCATGTATATAAACCTGGCCAAAACAAAACACTATATTGCACACACGGTTCTCACCTTGTGGGAGGAGAGGATGAGAGAAATAATGAACCACACATGATAGATGTGTAATCAAGTTGTTTAATGCACTACTGGAAGGCACTCAGATATCATGGTGATGAGGTTGTAAAAGAAACCTGAAGAGAGACATAGACTTTAAGGCCAGAAAGGAGCACCAGATCATCTTGTCAGGCCACTAAACACTGTGCAGAACTAAACCCAATGACCAAAATGAACAGCAGGTAGCTAAGAGTCACACACTAACCCCACAGTAGCTTATGGAAGTGTTGTCTGGCACAACACCTTCAGCACTCATAATGGAGAAGATGAGCTGCTGTGCTATCTGTGAACGTGAGTGCACTGAGCTTCTCCTCTAGAACCCATGGGAAAGAGGAGCTGTTCCAAGGTCCCATTCCCCTCTAAAGAGGCTAATATATAACTATGGACACTAGCCTTGAGCGCTGAAATCAGTAGTGCAAGATCAGGCCTTCTAAAGCACAAACACTGCAACTCTGCTTGCCTCATTCATCCTCCACTTCCTCCCTGAAATCCTGTGTGTAATGACCAGGCACAGTCTAGTCCTGAGTTAGGAACATGTTTCTCTCATTTTAAGTCACTCTGTTCAGGCTAGGAATATTTTTACAGTGCATTTTAATTCAGTATTATATGTTACATCTTACTGTGAGGTACTAGTTGTCTTACTTAAGAAATATGTTCAGAGTTATGTAACACTTTACAGTTTAATATGCTAAAGATTCCCTTGTAATTTGGATATCAGCCACTTTTTGCTGGTTTTCTAGCTCATTAGTAACCAAGGGCCTGATTCTGATCATATGCCAGTTGTTCACCAGTGTAGTTCCATAGACTTCAATGGAGTTATACCTGACTTACACCAGCATAAGAGGAATGAGAGTCAGACCCACAATATGTGCTGCTTTTATTTGTTTTGGCATGACACCACAATATCTGAATTGAAATCAGTATTTTGAGCCAAAAAGAAGTATGTTTCAAGTTTTTCTTTTTTTTCATTATACCATTTTATGTCCATTAATTTCATCCTACGATTCCAACTTGAACAAAACAGATGGAACTAATGAAAAGTAAATGAAATATGCTTAAGCATGGATTGCTTTCTGAAGTGATATTCCAAACCTTCAATAGAGAACAGGAATTCATGAAATGCTTATATTCCTGCTGCTTGCAAATCCCTTGCAAATGGAAACTCCTCATTCTAGGCTATCTCCAGGAGGAGATCCTTACAGCACATATCAACGGCCACATTGTGCCATTGACTTTTATGAAGAAATCTTTTTTTTTTCTTTTTTTTAAGTGGGGAGAGTTCTTCTTAGAAATTAATGGTTCATCCAAATCTCATGTCAAAACTTCAGTAAGGGCTTAAGAATTTCATATGTAGTCAATCAAGCTAAGAATAGATTCATGCTTCAGAGCCCAAACTGAACACCTGTGGGGCTCTGGAATAATCTTCCCACCCTCAGCACAATGGTGCTCAATTGAGCATGTGCATTATGCTGTGAGTGGGAAAGGGAGAACAGTTTTGGTGAGGAAAGTCCCTCCTGCTGGGTGGGATTTTTCTGGGGGTCTGCTGCTGATTTTGCTTTGGTAGTAACATTTATTTGAAATAATGGTAAAGCTGTCCAGAGTAGTAGATGGATACTTTATATGTCATTGAAATAATTAAATTATCGGAGAAGTTGATTTGCCTTCAACTGAAGCATATATCTTAAGTATTAAATCTAAATATTAACGTAAGTAAATTAGCCACAGCCAGAGGTCATGGTAGCGGACTATCGGAGATGAACCACCTCATCCAGCATGGCAATCCTTACGTTAATTATATATGACATATTTTGCTATGAAAAGATGATCATATTAAATTGACGTATTCCATATGTAGTAGTGTACATAGAACAAAATTCTACTGCAAAGTCACATGAGAGAACCTTACTGTGAAGATTCCATGCAAGTACGCATTTCAGTGAATAGAGTTGTTAGATTGGGCCAATCTAAGCAGCTGGATGTGAAATGACAGATTTTATGCAGAATTTTTAGTTTTCTTTGTGTAATTTAATTCTTTTGTTTAACATTTTGAATTAGCAATTACTGTCCTCTGTAGAGAAGGCTCAAGAACCTTCATGCCACACAAACTCAAACAACCCTGACGGTTAACTAAAAAGGTTGAATGTTAGAAATTATTTCTGCTTATGCAGTAGGCATTGTCTTAAAACAGCCTTAATAGTCAACTAAAATAGCATGTATGACAGCAATCCTTATGTGTCCTTGGATTCAGCTGCTGTAGAAAGGCAACAGCTAGTGTAAAAAATAAAGAAATTATAACATACAGAAGCAGAGATGATGCTTTTCCCATACAAATGATTGAAGATCCATACTGAATTGGAGATGTATTAAATTTGGAAGTACTTGAAAAATGGGCCTATTTGAGAGAATAATATTATGGGTGCACATAATTGTGGTTGCAGTTATGTCTGGCTGCAACTGAGGTCATTTGGGGACTTCATAGTATCTGATCTGTGGACAGAATAAGGTAGTTAGACATCTAAATGAGCTAACTTGCACCCGTGCAAAATTGTTCCTGCAATTATTTATAGTGGCAAATTCCAAGGTCAAAAACAGAAGTCAGTGTCTGAAAATTTGGCCTTTAACATGTAGGCTGCTGCATTGTGTCTCCAAGTTTTGCTTAGGAACATATATTGGTATTGCCATCCTGGAACAGCCAGTAATCAGTTTGGTGTCCTGTCTCCAACAGTATCAAATGCTAGATGCTCCAGAAGAGGAAGGAAATCCCTACAGTGCATGTAGTTGTGCAATAAAAGTGTTGTTCCTTGATATCTAATGTGTATTGGGTTTGTCCTTACCTATTAAATCCCTTAGGCAATGTGATTATCCAACCTCTAAGTACATTTCTCTGTTTTTATAGCCTGTTCAGTTTATAACCTGAACAAGTCAGCAAAAAGTCAGCTGATCAATCAAAGGGCAAAACCCCCACCCTGCCTCTGCAAGAAAGACATTCACTCCAAATGTACAAAAGTGGCCAATGGTTTTGACAGTTGTACTCAAAGTTAGAGGCCACTTATGAAAATTAGGACCATAGCTTCTTATGTTGTTGGAAAGTAAGAATAATATAGGAAAATCCAGCTCAATGTATTGTATTATGGTCTGCAGTGAGATAGGAACATACTATCCATTCTCTTCACAAAGAACAATTTCAAGTAATTGACTACAGGCTGGCTGGCGTACAATATAAGATTTAAGAGCCTGCTCCTGAACCATTAATGTCAAAAGAAGTTCTGCCCTCAACATAAGTGGGAGAAGGATCGAGCATGTAGCCTTTTTTTGTTTTTTAAATCTATTGTTTTAAATACCAGAATGTATTCAATAGTGGTTTCTCTGGCTAATTGAAGAATATGGTATGATAGACTCTAGGACTCTAAAGCATAAACTCTTGAGATGTGTGTTTATGTTTTGACACCATATAATATTTTTATTTGTTTGGATGAGCATATCTAATAAGTAACAGCTTCAACTTAGAAATGAATTTTAGATAGTGAGAAACTAAGGCAGTAACTAGACTTAACTGATACGCACAGCTCCTATAAAGAACTACACCACAACTAACAATAAGTATTTCTTCAAGATCCAGTTGCCTACAAATTCACTTAAATAGGACTTGTAAGAACACCATGTGGTGACTTCCAAGTGGGAGTAGGTAGTTAAGTATTCAAATAGATAAAATTATAGGAATTCTTTAAGAATAGTAATAAATACCCTTCTTTCTCTTCTACAACTAGAATAAAACCACAGAGATTAAATATTTTCAGCTTGATTTTTATCTCAGAGCAAAGTAAACCAGTCCCATAGATGTTAATGGGGGTAAAATGGTGTAAAACTAATGTAATGTAACTCAGACGGTTGTCCCAAAAGCTCCTGTGTTACTGTAAATTAAGGCATAGATTGTGCTCTAGCCATATGGAGGGAACAAGTGTGTGTGTGGTCTGTATCCATAGCCCCAAGAAGAGTTCTGCCAGAGCCAGCTAGAATTTATTTTATGAATGTTTACTGCAGCACACAATGCAGGCTCTGGTTTAAGGCTGCAATCTGGCCATGATTGCCCAGAGTGCTAGCACACAATCGATGGCTGATCTGTGCAGTGTTCAACCATACCATTTACTAACAATGTATTCTGCTGTTAGAACATTACAGGAAGAATATCCCAGATACAATTGCCATCTGTGCATCACAGATGATTAGTGAGAAGGATAAGAAAGCCTCCTTCACTGACAACAGAGGCCAACCTTTTTATTGTGGTGCCATGTGATTTACATGTTCAATTCCCTTTATGAATAAGGACCAAGGAGCACAGAAATCCCCACTTTCAATCTGAATTCAGCATCCAGAAGAGAGATTAAGCAATTATTCACCTTTTTTGTTCTTTGGCAGCACAATATTATTACTGAATGTTACTGCGGTCAGAAGAAAAGGCTTTTACAAACTGCAATATAATTACATTTTACAAGGAAAAATGAGCTGCTGTTTCAGACATTTGGGCATGCACTTGTAAGTGTATGCAAATCCATTAGAGTCACTGGAGTATAGCCTGCTCACACCAGACATGAATCTGGCCCTTTAAACATAAAAATCCACTGGAAACAAGGAGTACTCTTTGAGCAAACATTCTATCAGTTGCCTCTCAGTGAGAAGCCGTTTAAAAAGCAAGATGCTGAATTCTGCAGGTGGATAATCCACCTCACTTATTTCAGAGGGATGTAGAATTTTAGGACAAAATTCTGCTCTCAGTTGCACCCATGAAAACTTCGAATTAGAATTTTGCCTATGTCTGTAAAAGCAGAAACTCTGGAAAAAACAGACATCTTCAGGGTTTGCTCTAGTTTCAGTGTGTGAAATCAATATGTCTACAATTGGAACAGTTCCTTGCTCTTTTATAAGAATGATGATGATGATGATGATAATTCATTCCTCTACAGTATATTTTCTCAAGGATCTCACGACACTTTCTAAAGATTTTAAAGAATTAATTCTTCCCAGAGCATCATTGTATGAGAAGGTAATGATAACAATTTCAAAAGTGGCCATTAATTTTGGATGCCTTCGTTTTGGAATACTCATCTTGAGACACCTAGTAGCTGATTTCCCTAGGTGCTGAGCACCCACCCACAGATTAAATACCAAGGAAAATGGTGACTTGGAAATAAAACACAAATTCCTGACTCCAGGCTCCAGCTCTTACCGCTAGACTCTCTTTTCCCTATGAAATATATATTTCTCTTCTGCCTACTTTTGTAATGGAAACAATTGTGTGATAAGCTGATCCAGAAGGTGGATGCCCAATTCCTGCCAATTGACCAGATGCAACAACTTGTTTTTTTTCCCCTTATGTCTTTTACTATAAATACATCCCTAATGTCAGTGAAATAAGTTTTCCTGTCTTTCTAACTGATCATCTCTGATGGTAACTGTATCAGGGAACATCTTTTCTGATTTTTTTTTTTTTGGTGGGAGGTGGAGGAACAGAGTGTATAGTTCCTTTGGGGAGGGAAAGAGTTTTAAAGGAATGATGAATGGAGAAAATTAGTACCAGTAATTAGTTTTAAAAAGAAGAGGAGAAAAAGAACTTCATGGAAACATTGAAAAAGAAGGGGGGAAAAAACCCTATTAGGTCATCTGGACCATTTCACTGGAACAGTGCAGAATTGTTCCTTACAATCCTCCAGCATTTTGTCTATTCTAGTTTTAAAACTCTCAAGTGATGAGGATTTGCCTGAGTTTTGACATAGCTAATTCACCTTTCTGGTTAATGTTGAAACATCCGTGACAAAGATGGCTTAATGTCTCTCTGGAAAGGATTTCTGCTTTTAGTCAAAAGAAGCAGAATGAAGAATAAAGACAAGGAATCTCTGTGGGGAGAAAAGTGACAAAATAAGTCTTCAATATTTTATGTCTTAAACATACAAATTTTTCCAGTGATTTAAAGGGAGAGCTACATATGTATGGCTGCAGGATCTTCAACAGGTTGTAATTTGTATACCAGAACTTTTGTGTAATGTAACTAAGCCTTTGAATATTTTAAAACATTTTGACTTGATGCATCTTGGACATATTTATTGCTTGTGGTCCATAAGCAGTTGTTACAACAGGTGAACCAAGAGATTCTCCATCCTCTCACCAAGCCTGAATAAGCTTTGCTAAGCTAGTTTCCCAGTGACAATTTCTCTTGCTTCAAGCTTGCTTGGCTGGGTGTTTGCAATTAGCAAGCTAGACAAGAGGAAATCAAGAAGAAAGATCACAATTTGGGTATAAAACATATAAGCTGACCATATTTGTTAGATTGAGTAATAATATCTAGATATGCCCAGAGGCTTTACCTGAAAGCAACTGAGCAAATCTCACAGCTAGCAAATGTAAACTGAAAATGTTAACATTTACAAGTGCCTGTATTTCATTTTTTTAATTAGAATGCTTGATGAAGAACAATTCTCAGATTGACTGAACTTTTAATATCACAAAAAGAGAGAAAATCTGATAAATAGGAAAATTCTCTATCTGATCAATCCATTAACTGTTGTTTTGAACCACCAAAATACTGTCATTAAAACTAAAATTGAATCCTAATATTGGGGGGGAAAAACCTTAAGAACCACCACATCTATAAATCTCATTCCTAAAACATTAAGACTGTGAAGAATTTATTTCCAAATCAGCTTGTCTGAATAAACATAACAGAAGTTTGTGTGGGGTAGGTTATATGCAATGGAGATTGAAGGCAAATCATTTGTCTTTGATCCTGCCCTTGCTAGAAGATTTCTAGCTCATTAACACAATATTAATGAGGCTGGATTTTAAAGCAGGTGTTGTTAAGTGCAATCAGAAAAGCTTTATTATGCTGCAAATTGTCTTGAGTTGACAAAGAAAGTCAAATTGGTTCATGCTCAGTTAACCTTTGTCTACATGCATGACTTGGTAGATTAAACAGCGATTGATAATGACCTTCAATCTGGTGAAGCATCTGAAGGGGCTGTAATGTAGAATTCATTGTAGTGGATGTAAAGCTCCGTAGCACAGTCACCTTTTAAATTTAGGAATCTATAATGTAATTTTAAAATTAACCAATATCATGCTACAGTGAGTCAACTAATTTATTAGCATTAAACAGATATTTAAAGTTTCACGTAATCTGAGGCAGATACATTAAAGTAGCTGCACGTTTGCCAGCACTGATCATTTATTATCTGTACCACATAGTACTTGCTTACAGGAAAATTATAGTTAGTAATTCTCTTTTAGACTTCTGTAAGTACTTACCCAAAATCTATGAGAGCATTTCCATTGGCTTCAGTGAAATTTGTAACAGGGCTATAGGGGTTATGAAATGTATATAAGCCCTTCCTCAGGATGTGGCTCAAGTCTCCTCCCTGGTGCTTGCTACTTGGAGTGGCTTCTCTCCACTTCTCCCATAGGTTGGGGTCCGGGTTCTCTTTCTGATGCCTTGTGCCTCCACCCAAGGTGACTCTGCACTGTGCCCAAGACACAGAGTGCTGCCCCTGGGAAAATGAATGCTATCAACAGGCAAAGGGCATAAAACCCAGTACACAGGAAACAATAAATGTATATCAACACAAACCTCAGCAAAAATGCACCCCAAAACAACAGTCACCCCCAAAAGGGTGACTTTACTGGGAACAGGAAAATTGGAGCTAGAGAAGGAAACCATTTTCCCACCTCTGAAAATGTATAGCTCTTCCCAACCACCGACTCCCTTCCTGGCAGCTTCCCAGGCAGATGGTACAATCAGACTGAATCCTGAGAAAAGTGCTACAGTGTTGTGAACATTTGCTGACTCACAGATTCCTTACTGTGTCTTTACCCCTGGGTGGGTCAGGATCCTCTCCTACCTCTTAGCAGACTTGTTGACTCTCTAGTCTGAGACCCTGTGGGGGTCTTGCCTGGCTCTTTGTAGTAAGTGCCAGGTCAGATCTCTGTCACTCTGGACATTGATTTCCTCAGGGAAGGAACTGCCTTACCCATGCACTAGATCCCACAGCAGTTCAAAGCCTCCATTTGCAGGCAGTGGGAGTTAATCAGAGACTCCCTAAGCTGTGCTGCTTCTCTCTCAGCCCCAATCCAGGATCAAAACAGAAACTAAACCCAGTCTTCTTGTCTCTGCATCAGCCTGTCCCTTGAGCAGCACTGGCATCATTGGCCCAGCAAACTGCTTTTCCATATCAACCCCTTCAGAAGTCTCCCTATTGGCCTTAGAGGGAGTTTCTAGTCCATTTTGTACTCATCCATGACTCCAAGCTAGAGAAATGGTGTCAGATGACTTTGGTAGCCATTATTGTTAAAGTCCCTTGGGTAGGACTCCCCAGAGCCTCAGTCCAGAGTTCCAGGAAATGGCAAACTTTAAGTAGGGGTTATAGTTGCATTTTATTAACCTTGAAGACTAGAACCCTCCATATAACCACAGAACACAGATAGCAGGGATTAGGTGAATATAAAATTCTCCACACCACCTGCCAAAGTCACTGAATTCGGATATGGAGGGAGAATGCATAGAAGTTATTGGGTAGTTCAGACTTCTGACGTTGCTATGTGGCGCCTTTGCTGAGAAGAGTACCACAACAGAAGCTAATTCTGATTATCACTTTTATGACGACTTAGGCTAAGACCAGCCATTTTATTTTATTCAACAAACAGCCAAATGGGCTCTATTACACCAGGAGGCAGCCATGCTCAGTCCTTTATTTTGCATCACTTGAAGTGCAACAAGTAATGTATCATAGTCATTACTAAAGGCAGTTATGGTACAATATGCTGTAGAATAATGCTTTATGTTACCATGCTTATTGTTAGGGATTGGTTTTGATCTAGTAACTGAATGATAAAAAGATGTAGATCTTATTACCATTCACCAGAGCTATCTAGTTCTCATTTAGAGATTAGTCATTTCCCTCCCAAAGGACTTGGAAGGTTTAATAGGGAGTTATTTTAGTTTTTTGACATGCCACATCCCTATAGAAAAATGTTAACATTGTGACTGTGAAGGCTGAAAATAATCTGAAATAGCAGGAGACGTGAAAAACACCGCATTAATATATTCCAGCAATCAAGATGTCAGTGCATTTATTTGAATTTACCAGATTGTAATCCCCCCCCCACACACACACACACACTTACAATAGACATTGGTGACTCACTGTTTTAGAGCTGAGTCATCTAATTACATCAATGCACAGAGACACCCGAGGAAAAGCTACAAATATATTGTGTAGGTGAGTCTGGGGTTGAAATCTAAGCAGAACAGGATTTTCTGGAATCCATCCAATATACATAGGGAGGAAAAAAACCCACATTAAATCTGGTATAGTTAAAAGAAAAATGTGAGCATAAAGATACGTTTCTCTAGAAACAGTTCAAAGCTAAGAATGACTCTCCCTTGTTTATAGTTCTTGGCATATCCATTAAAAATACCTGTTGGTAAGAAGAAATGTAGAAATGTTGCGGTTATCACATATGGACGTTAGTTAATAAAATGCAGTTGAAGGCAGAAGGAAGAACTTCATATGTGTTTAGTTCTCAGGTAGGATAAGTTTGTCCTGAAAGTTGTAATGCACCATAGATCTACAGGAGAGTAAATTGATCTAGCTTGCACAATAAATAATACTGAATTAAAGGGTCAGAAACCATAAGCAGTGATTGATAAGAAAGGGTAATACAAAATAAAACTAACAATTCAGATAAGCAATTCAGAAACAGAGCCAAATAATTCTCCAATGGTTCTGCAGAAGAAAAGGGCACACTAGCCCCTCAGTCCTCTGTAACCCAGTTCACCATCCAGTCTGACTGGCCTTGCAGATAGTTTCTCACATAGCTTTCGATATGACTATTTTGCCACTCCATGAAACTTTTCAATCACCACAAGAATCTGGAAAAAGTTTCAGTTCCAGTTAATCAAAACATTCCATTTTGATTTTGACCATTTATTTTTTTAAGTTTAAATTTCTAAACTAAACATCATTGTGATGAGTTCCTCAAGGTGCAACCAGGAACTGGGCCCACTGTCTTACCAACCTGGACTCTCTTTCACACCGTGATGCTGTGACAAGTTGCAAACCCCTCCAGGTCCTGCACTCACACAGCCATCCACAGGCAGCCGAGTTGCATGAATGCTTTGTCCATCCACTCATAAACCAACAAGAGAGAGGCTCCAGCCAATTCCCCCCAGCTCCCCAGTCTAGGACTCCAGGCTTCTGACCAGGGCAAGATGGTACAGCTCTGACCAGGCTAAGTTTATTACCCAGTCCGCCCCTCCTTAATGTGGAGTGGACATGCACCAGCCTCTGTCCCTTAGCATATTTCCCTTTAAACAACACACTGTTTTAGATTTTTAAAAAAAAACTGATTTATTAACTACCAAAAGAAAGATTTTAAGTGATTATAAGTAATGAGCATACGGAGCAAAGTTGATTACCTAAGAAATAAAAGTAAAAACGCAATCTGAGTTCTATAGACTAGATAGGATTTGAATCAAGCAATGTCTAACCCTGATAGACAATACAAGCAGATCACAGATCTTCCATACACAGGCTGCAAATCCCCTTCAGCCTGGGACCAACTCCCCAGTTCAGTCTTTGTTCTCTAGATGTGTATCCAGGTGTTGAGCTGTGGGGGGAGTGAGGAGAAAGCAATGATGTCACTTCCCCCTTTTATAGGTTCCTCTAGTTTGCTGAAAATATCTTTTGCTGTGACGTGTCAAACAGTGTCCATTTTTGATGCGCCCTTCTGAGAAGTCTTCATTGTACACGGATCCTATGATAATCCTTAGTAGAGCAGATTCCCCTTAATGAGCCATCAGCACTGTCTGGCTTCGTCATTGTTGTACCTGAGAGGCTGCTTGTGAGTGTTTCCAACCTCACAACATATTTCAGCAACACATATATATCAAACATCATAACTTCACATACAGTTATAGCCCATATAATTCAACATATCAAAACTTAAAATGATACCTCATAAGGCATACTTTGTACAAAATACATCTCCATATAGGTGTGGGGGTGACAGGGTGTTGCTTTGGGGAAGAGAGTGTCACAGTCCTTCAAATAAGAAAATTAGGGGGTGGGGAGGTTGTTCAGAAGATGTTGAAATGAAATGTTTCAACAATTTCATTTTTTTTCAAGTTGAAAAATTAGTCTGAACTGACCTTTCAACATAAAGATTCAGTTTTAACTAATTGACATTTCCCAATGAAAAAAATATTTTGTTGAAAAATTCCCAACCAGCTCTAATCAGATCCAGTGAGAATCAGAGTGTACTGTCATTCGTGAGGGACAACCTCACTCCCCCATCATAGATCCCAGTCTATCTGTCTTCATGTGCTACTCCTGTGAAGGCTATTAAGAGCCTCAGGGTAGCAGTTCAGAGACCTCTGGACCAGTCAAAGAAGGAAAGGTGGGAAGGGGAAACAGTGTCTTTTTTTCTCCATTGCCCAGGCTCTCCATTTCCTTCCTCTCCTCAGTGCTCTCTCTTATTTGTGAGCTTCCTCAGACACAGGAAGGGAAATGCATGGAATCAGAACTATGTCGTGGATGAGATGTGGCAGAGTGCAAAGCAAGCAACTGGGGCTCTGCCAGTAAAATACAGGTGTGAGTGTGTGTGTGTGTATGTGTGTGTGTGAGAGAGAGAGATTACTTTCCTCAAGACAGCACGTAGAGTGCAGGACTCTTGAGTGAACAGGATAATAAGGGTAAGGGGCTGGAAGTAGTTGAAAATATCACTAAGGGGGCTGTGGGTACTCCATTATAAAAATATTTTAAAAAAATTATATTGACAAGTGTAATTTTGTAGAGATGGTAGTTTTGTGAATTGGAAAAATAATTTTGACAATTAAAACATTTTTTTTTGCCCCAGAACTGAAATCTCTGCATCCGTGAGAGGTTAACTTTTATAGCTTTATTCCAAAGTATATGTTTTGCTGGTGGTGTAAAATTTTTCACAGGTCATCACAACTAATGAGTCTGATTTATATTCTCAATGAAGAGAACTCCTGACCTGTCATGTCAGTCTTTACCAAAAATCTTGAAAGGGGAAACTTTATTTGATGCTTCTGCATGATTAGAAACTTATTACTCTTGCTTCTCAGCAGATAGGATAAATAAAAGAAATAAGGAACATTGTATCAAATCAAACAAATGTAATTTATTTTATATGTAAAACATGAATTTCTATGTAACATTTCATCATATAAGTCAAACTTGAACGTATTCCTTATTAGGTGAATGGGAAGGGAGTGCAAAGTCAGGAGAACATAGTGGCTACATAGAAATACATACCTCTATGTTACCTGTTCACACCTTTCTATGACTGAAATATGTAAACATAAAATTACCATCTAATGACTTTTGATGTTCTAAATCAGAAGTTCCTATAGGTATGACCAATAGAGTCCTCTAGGCCCAAATTCCCCCATTCCTAGTTGTTAAATTGCATTAAAAAGACAGCTAAAAATATATTAAATCATTGCCCAATATTACTTTTCCAGCTAATCAGTTGGTACAGTTGTCACCACAATGTCATGAGTTTGTGAATCAGAGGGGAGATAGTCCATGTAATAGTGAATGTGAAAGGGGTAAGGCATAAGAAGATTCATGTTTTCAACATGCTCTCCACTATGAAAAAGTTTGGAAATTTCACAACTAGATTAAAGAAGCTAGTAGTCTCAATCCAGTTCCTCGTGGGCAGGTGTCCACATCACAGACCCACACCACATTTGAAACTGTTTAGCAGTCTCTACAGAGAGGCTTAAAGATTCAATTGCATGGAAAACAAACAATCTTCTCATTTCTGTAGTAGTCTGCTTCCAGTCCATTGGATAAGCAGTGTGGAAATCGTATGCTGCCTGTGCTCTTCTTGTTTATATAAGAATGGCCGTAGGGGGTCAGACCAAAGGTCCATCTAGCTCAGAATCCTGTCTTCCGATAGTGGCCAGTGCCAGGTGCCCCAGAGGGAATGGACAGAACAGGTAATCATCAAGTGATCCATCCCCTGTTGCTCATTCCCAGCTTCTGGCCAACAGATATTTGTGAATAAGCACAGGATATCAGTATCCAGAACTATCAGACTGGCTTGAAATTCTCTGGAAAAAAAATTAATGAAATGTAAACCAGAGTTTTAAGGAAAGCACTGCTGAGGCCTGCTTTAGTCAAAATGACTGGCCAGAGGGGCTTACATGACACCACTGTGAACACAACTGCCTTTCGGACTCCATGAAGGAGAATCTCAATTTTCATTTAAAATAAAAAGTAAGACTCTCATCCTTTTTCTTGAAAACGTAGCCTTGAAAACATGAAACTATGTAGACTGAATGCTAGATAAGCAGCTCAGTTCCACTTCTGCAATGAGATGCTAGAAAGAACCTACAGATAGGCACACAATTTTATGATTCATTTAAATTGGGGTATATCCTAAAAAGTTAGGTGGCGCCTTCCTTCCTCAAAACAGCCTCACGTTGACCCTGTGCGCAGCAGTGAGATAATGTGCAGCAGTGAGATAATGTTAGACAATGGACAGGAATATCAGTTACATCTGAGGTGGCAAAGAAGTGCTTCACAGACTTGATGAGTAAAGCTAAGGCCTGTTCTGCTTGAGAAAGTTCTCAGCCCTCCCTCAGGCCGGGACTGAACTGGCTGCTGTTTGTTTGGCTATACAGCTGCTTCGTGACTATTGCTGATATCATCATGGCAGCTTCTGTGGAAGATGAACTCCTCTCCTGCATCCCTGAACAACAATTCTAGAAGCATGGGATGGATGCACCACATAAGCCCTGGGAATTGCCAATGCATGATAATCTGAAGTGCTCACAACCTAAACTGAACATGACATAAGTGAGGCTCATTAAACAGACAAAAAGGAGGAAGGGAGTGGAACGATGAGAATAATAATAATTATTAATAAATCACATGGTTACTAAATAAGCCGTATACACAGAAAATAGTACACTTGGTCTTGCCTACCTGGGCAAGTGCTACTCAATGTGAGTACAGATTGCTAAATGGGGCCCTAACAGACAGAACAAGATAATTAGTATAGGCATAGTTGATGGATCCAGGATGAAACACCATGACCTGAAAACAAAACATCTGAGAAAGGCAGTTACAGACTGCACTTGTGCTTTAGAGGAAGCAAGACTAGCATCATCTAGGTCATGACTAGATTTTGCTTTGCAATATGTACTTTGGTTAACCCTGTCACCAGAGGTCATTAGGCACTTACATAAATAAATAGGAATACAATACATAGCAATTGTCACTGGAATTAAAGCTGCTGGTGGAACCACAAACTGGGAGGGGAGGGAATTAAATTTGGCTATACTTAGTTATACTTGTGTAGCTCCATTAACTGACAATAGAACTTGGCCCAAGGCCCCTATGCATCTCAGACAAATGCTCAGTCACACAAAGCTAAGGAATAGCTTTCCTAGTTCCAGGCAGCAGCAGATTTTCTAAATATTACCCATAATTCCTTACAAATTCAGTGATGTGTTGTTCTCACAGATGGTCTGTTAATTACAGATTTGAGAAGTTTTTACACTTGTTTTGTCTAGAAGACAATCTGTTGGGACAGCACCGTAATTGGAAAACTCTTTTAAAGCAGTGAATGTAACCTACAGCAAAATAGCACTCTTTGTGCAAAGGCTGCTACTATATGTAAATATTCAAATATCCCCTGCCTCTACCTGAAGGCAGCAAGAGAAATGTGACAAGAAAACAGGAATTGTTCATCAATGAAATGGCACTTCAAGTCTAAAACTTCACTACCAAGGAACATTGAAAGCTTTTATTTATTTTTCACTACAGTGAAAAGACGAGATTAGCTCCTATTTGTGAATTATTAATTAAAATCTCCTCTCTGGTTCATTCACTCTCAAATCTTCCTCAGCTATTTTAATTCTGTAAACATATTTAATCCTTTCACCTTCTCAGGGTAAATAAAGCTTTGCTGACAACAAGCTGGGCTGGCTAGACATATTTCCATGGA
The DNA here is from genome assembly GCF_003597395.2 of Chelonoidis abingdonii. Classification (NCBI taxonomy): domain Eukaryota; kingdom Metazoa; phylum Chordata; order Testudines; family Testudinidae; genus Chelonoidis; species Chelonoidis abingdonii. Next base: position 53,717,332 of record NC_133778.1, on the reverse strand, counting down.
GAAAACAGAATGGAAATAGTTGATAATATCATAGTTAGAGGATTTCTTAAAGGGACACTGTCAACTACTTTTTTCCCCTACCTAGTGTAGTTCATTTTTGTAGGTAAACAATGAATGGGCAAGGAGGCTTTACTAAACTCAGTGTGAATGGAAATGTTCCCATATAACTTCTGGGGAAACCATTTTATAATGGATTTTTAAAAAATCCAATGATATTAATTTAAGTATTTGTACATCCCTGTGCACTGTAACGAACCCAGACATGGTACATGACAGCTGCAAAATCAAGATGAATAGAACTCTATTTACAATGGTCAGATTATTCAAATAGGTTTCAATATGACCTTTCTGCTTTGTCAGTGATAACAGTTGTATTGCCCATGTGTATCCTCTTACCATGTTTGCCCTGTGCGTGGGATACTCATGCTGCCCCAGGTTACCAAGCCACTATCCTCTCTTCATTTTAAGTTCTTCTTAAAAAAAACATCCCAAATAAACTCTTATTCTGTGAGGCATCTTATAATCAACAAGTAAATACAGACTCACCCTCACTTCTACATTCTCCCCACCTACCTCTGGATTTCCCAGTGCAACCTGTATTCTATGTGTCTTTCTTTTAGATTGTAGAAGAACAGGGCAGTGGTACTGTCTTTATTATTATTTATATAATAGCAGTAAGAAAAGGAAGAAGCACCAGTTCCTGTACATGTAGTCCCACCTGCAACAATGACTCCAGAAGCAGGCTGCCCTCAAAGTTTTCTGATTAGAGCTGTGGTTTTTGGCTCCAATTGTCATAGCAGTAAGAACTCACATCTTCAGAAAGTATCCAGTAGAGGTGGTGAAAGTCCACAGGGACCTTTAGATCTAAGGGGCAGGACTCGGGACTAAAAGGCTGAGAAAAAAGCAAGCGTGAAGTCAATGGGTAGCTCCAACAGAAAGGGAGGGCTCAATTCTCCATCACTGGCAATTTTAAAACCAAGACTGGATGTTTTCCAAAAAGATGTGCTCCAGGAATTATTTTGGTGCAGTTCTATGACCTGTGCTGTGCAGGAGTTCAGACTAGATTACTACAGTGTTCCCTTCTGGTTTAGAGATCTGAAAAAAAAAACAAACAAAACTTTTACCTTATTCTCTGCAAAATCCTCTCCGTGCTGCTGACAAGAGGGAGCTAAGATCCTGTACACATCCGGTAACCATCAGCACCTTCCACGCACTGCCGCCTCATAGCCAGGGTCATTCTGCAGCACTCTGCCTCAGTTTCTCTTCACCAGAGGCTTTTATCACTCCTGGACATTCACATGGCTTAGCCCTACAGCTGGGTCACTCTCAGTGTTCATTCACCTTTTTTAGGTAACAAATGTTCTTCTACTCCACTTGGGCTAGTCTTCAACCCACTTCCAGGCCTTTCTGTCTGGAGTCTTTCCTGCTTTGGCAGGACACTTCTAGTCCCACCTGCCTGGAGTCTTTTCATCTCCTGATGTCTTAAGGTCTCCTGCAGGTATCTTCTGCTCACTGCTACTCTCTTGCAGCTGCCCTCTTGCTTTCTGTCAAGCAGCAATTCCCAGGACCTCCTACCTAAGATCTCAGTCTTGGGAAGGACCTCTTCTCCTCTTCCCTGTGGCTCAGGGACTATCTTCCCCAGCCAACTCTCGCCTTCTTCTTCTGCTGCTTTATGATGAAGCATGCTCATCTTCTGAGTCAGTAGTAGCTGCCACCTACTATATTCCTTGTACATTCATTCCACTATACTCTCTTAGCCTGCTCCTTATCCTTAAAAAACATAGTAGATCTGTTTTAAACCCACTTTCCCAATAGCCTGATAGTACATTCTGTCACTTTAAAGCATCAAAAATTTTAATCAAGAACTTTTCTTTCCTGGGAACACTCCCTGCATTCCCATATCAGGTGATCAACTGTTTCTTTAACCTCACATGCGTAACATAATCCATGTTGGTGTCTCTTCAATAACTGTACATTATTATTCAAACCAACAATTTTAATATGAATACTTCCCTGATCCTTTAATAACTTGGTAGTAGAGCATTATCCTCTACTTTGGAGCATACTCCATAGGATCTTCTTCCTTTTTTCTCCTTGGTCCACAATTTTTGCCATTCTTTTAAAAATCCTTTTTTAACTAAACTTTTAAATTCTTGTTTACTCAAAGGAGTTTTTATATCTATTTCTCTAAGTTTTAAAGCATTTTTCACTTATTTATCAGCAATTTCATTGCCATTGCTACATGATGGAATCCATGCTGCTACTATGTTCACACTCAAACATACTAATTGTATTGTCAAAAGCAATATTTTGTTCATTAGTTCAACTTCTGCTTTCTGAGGTACCCCTTTTAATTGCCAGTATATCTAATAATGAATCTGAAAAGATAACTGCCTTATTCAGTTTAATGTTAATATTATTTCCATCAACTCATCTATCATAATAGCTACAAAATTAGATATGCTTTCAGTTCTCTGAACTCCAGGCTCAGAGATGCAAAAGGCAGCTTCCACACTACCTGTTCTTTCAGCTTCAGATCCATCAGCATATACTCAGCAATGTTGGCTTCATTTACCACATATCAACTAATAAATGTTATTTGTCATATAGGACATCTCTTACTTTCCCTTTGTTTTATTATATTATTCTAAATCCACACCCAGAGATACAATTTTGCAGGTATAACTTACTGCCACACAACTATAGATATTAATCTCTTCTAGTTCTTCTTTTTCACTTAACTCTTTTACCAACCTTTTAACCTTAAGACTGTGAGTGAGTTTACTGTGTCGGGCTACATTTCATCTCCTTAATTCACAACATTCCTTGTATATAGATTCAATATTCTTATCTGTGCTAAGTCCCTTGACTTTAGCCCAAAATGTCAGCTCTAACATATTCATTCTTAAAATGATAAGCATTTTTTCAGTAGCATTACAAACTGTGGTGTTTGAAGAAATGCACTACATGCAGTTTGTAGCATTTTGACTTGAACTGACTCTGTCTTTTAAAGCTCCAATCCAGATGCAGAACTAAAAGCTTGACACTCATAATCTATGACTGATCTTATTAATGTTCTATATAGCATGATAAGCACTTTATCTGCTTCCCAGTTAATCCCAGAACTACTTTTTAATAGATTAACCCCACCTTTACTTATGTTTGTAATACTTTCTATATGGTCCTTCCAAGTAAGTTTATTATCAAGCAGTATACCCAGAAATGTAAAACTGTTAACTGCATACACCTGTTCTGCACCTATTTAGCTTTGCTAAAGTCAAGATATATCACATCCACCACTTTCCCCATATCCACAGCGTCAATTATCTCATCATAGAAGGCAATCAGGTTGGTCAGGCATGACTTGCCCTTGGTGAATCCATGTTGACTGTTCCTGATCACCTTCCTCTCCTACAAGTTCTTCAAAATGGATTCCTAGTGGACCTGCTCCATGATTTTTCCAGGGACTGAGGTGAGGCTGACCAGTCTGTAGTTCCCTAGGTTCTCCTTTTCCCCTTTTTTAAAGATGAACACTATATTTGCCTTTTTCCAATCGTCCGGGACCTCCTCCGATAAGCACGTGTTTTCAGAGATAATGGCCAATGGCTCTGCAATCACAGCAGCCAACTCCCTAAGCACCCTCAGATGCATTAGATCCAGACCCATGTCCAGCTTTTCTAAATAGTCCTTAATCTGTTCATTCACTACTGAGGGCTGCTCACCTCCTCCCCGTACTGTGCTGCCCAGTGCAGCAGTCTGGGAGCTGACCTTGTCTGTGAAGACTGAGGCAAAAAAAGTATTGAGCACTTCAGCTTTTTTCACATCATCTGTCACTAGGTTGCCTTCCCCATTCAGTAAGGGTCCCACACTTTCCCTGACCTTCTTCTTGTTGCTAACATACCTGTAGAAACCCTTCTTGTTACCCTTCACATCTCTTGCTAGCTGCAACTCCAATTGTGCTTTGGCAATCCTGATTACACCCCTGCATGCTCGAGCAATATTTTTATACTCCTCCCTAGTCATCTATCCAAGTTTCCATTTCTTGTAAGCTTCCTTTTTGTGTTTAAGCTCACTGAAGATTTCTCACTTAAACCAAGCTGGTCGCCTGCCATATTTGCTATTCTTTCTGCACATCGGGATGGTTTGTTCCTGTGCCCTCAATAATACTTTTTTAAAATACAGCCAGCTCTCCTGAACTCCTTTCCCCCTCATATTAGCCTCCCAGGGGATCCTGCCCATCAGTTCCCTGAGAGAGTCAAAGTCTGCTTTTCTGATGTCCAGGGTCCGTATTCTGCTGCTCTCCTTTCTTCCTTTTGTCAGGATCCTGAACTCAACCATCTCATGGTCACTGTTGCCCAGGTTGCCACCCACTTCTACTTCCTCTACCAATTCTTCCCTATTTGTGAGCAAACCCTCCCTCCATAATGTATCATATGCTTTTGCAATGTCCAAAACAACAGTTATCATATGCTCTTTGTTCCTCAAACTTTTTTGTATTTCTGTTTCTAATCTTACAATATGATCAATTGTGCATCATCCCCTCCTAAAACCACTTTACATGTTATTGGGGATTTCATTTCTTTCCCCAGGTGTGTAGCTAGCCTCAGCCTTCCACTGCTGGGCTGTCTTCCTTTTAAGGCCCACTGCCAGTGCAGGTGTAGCTGAACAGAAATAACTGAACAGGGTTGGCTGACCCAAAAGATGAGACTTGCGGGACAGAGGAGCTACCTGATTCTGCCCTCCTGAGAGACACCTTATCTCCTGCCAAAACCCGGAGGAAGAAAACAATGAGCGAATCTGAACAATGTCCAAGAACAGCTTTACTCTTACCAACAGGGGCTCGCTGAGGTTTTAGAGAACTCCACCCTGTTATGGTTTAGTATACTCTTTCTCCTATCCCAACACTACAATCCCTTACCTGTGAAAATATGCCCCACTATGCATATGCCTCTACTCAGCTTGTCTGTCTTTATGGCTGAGTTTCTTTACAGTTAAATGAGTTAGCTCTTGCTAACACATACTACATCTTTGAATAAGTGGGATCTGTTTGGTGAAAGTGCCTGGGGACAAGTTTGGATTGTGGTATTTAATATTAGTCTATCTGCAATAGAGTTATTGATTCAAACTTTTCACTTTCTTAGCCCTAGTGGGAGTAAATAAAGCCACTTGGGATAGATTGCCCAATTTCTATGTATTTACTGTCCTCTTGTGTGATTTATCAGTTCCTTAGTGTACATGTATTCCTCCTGCATTGTGAGATTTTTCTAAAACCTGAGCCCAAGGTTTGCAGACTGTTTTATCATATGGGTTTATCTTCCTAGAGAGGATTCCCCAAAAGTGTTGCAGTAGACACAGGTCTCCTGCTTACAACCAGAGGACTTCTTCCCATGAGATAGAAGCCTTGCCTAGAGTGGGTGGAGACCCTGTGAGGAAGACATCACCTTCAGAAGGAGTTTTATGATGACACTATTTCCCAATAAACATGGAATATTTTTGTGCAAATGGTCTGCAGTTTCTTGTTATACATGCATCTGTGGATAGATCTATATTTTGGTTCCCCTTTTCTTTAAAGGTACATAAAAAGCAATGAGATCTTTTTTCTTTCACTTCAGTGCCTCTTCAGTTGCTACACACCACAGTCTACCAGCAGCTAGTTTTGCTATGCGCTTTTTAAAAGGCAGATATACGCCAGTTCTGAAACCACCATAACTGGCAAAGCACCACTGAAAAAGATATTCCAATGGAGAGGACACTTCCCAAAAGCAAAGGTCTGGATTTCTGCATCACAGCTAGCCCCTGGCCATCTCATGTGCTTCTCACTTGCACATCTGTGCTTTCATTTACATAAGAGAGGAATTCCTCCCATATTAGGTGACATGTTTCCATTTTGTCATCTTATAAATACAATGCTCATATGAAGTTATCTCAGCAATGTCCATAGAGCAATCTTTTAACAGCTGAACATAGAGCTTTTCTACCGCCTAAGGATCAGTCCTTTTCTGAAACTTCAGCCAGCTGCTGTCCATTTATAAAAGATTTTGTACTTAGTAAGAGTCTAGTCTCCCGAGGGCTGTAATACTTTAGTCTAATTTTGGTTAATGGCTTGTTGTGGAGGTGGTTGGATGGTGTCTAGTGGCCTGTGATATAAAAAAAGGTAAAATTAGATGATCTGGTGGTCCTTTCTGGCCTTAATCTCTAGGATATCTATTGATGAAAAGTTGTGTAGTAAATGCCTCAGCTACAACTAATAATGATTTATTATTTCTATAAGATGTGTAACATCTGACCTTAAGTTTCCCAAATAACAGGTCACATTCCCACTCTGACTCTCACTCTGCATTCGTATCATCCTATCTTTTTTAAACACAGAAACCAGGCAGGGCTGATAAACACTATGCCAGCAGACAGAGGATGTAAAATCCAGAAGAGGATACTGGCAATCCTGTGAAGATTAAAAGTTTATTAAAATGAGAATTCTTGTGCTGTGTACAAGAATGAGATTTAGTCATGGAAAATCCAAGCCAGTGTGAAAATTCTAGCCATGCTGACAGTGACATTTTATACCAACTTGAGTATTTCCTCTTTCATGTGCATGCTTTCAAATCCAGTGTCTTGGCTTGGGTTTAGAGTTGTAGAGCCAAGCTGAATCTCTGACTTTGCATCTGCATTTGTAGCCACTGGTTTACTAAAATCACCTACAAAGCTGTTTGCATAGACTGACTGACTGACTCTCTCTCTCTCTATCTAATCCTTGCACACACACAATTATCTAGACATACAAGACAAGAATAAGGTGGACAAAAGCCAAGCTTTCCTTTAAAGGATTCTATTGTTTACTGCTTAGTTTAGTCACTTATCTTCTCTGCCATCTCTGTACTCTGGGGATAGTAATACTTACCTGTCCTACAGAAGTGGAGTGAAAATAGGTTAATGCTTGTAAGTGTTAAGTGTTATTATTTATAAGAGTAAAAACTTTTCCAGAGTCAGGTTGTGGGGGGTAGGAGGCATTCTGGGATACCTCTGACCTAGGACAACAAGGAATTAGCTCAGGAGAAAGAGTACCGTGCCTGAAAGCCACGACCTTTCCTCTTGCCCATCCACACAATCGACTCATATTACTGAAGATATAGCAAAGGACTATCAGGCTGGGTGTAGGGAGGATTTACTGGGGAATCAGAAGCCTGGTACCAGTTGAGGAGAGGGAGATGGGGATCAGAGGCCCTATTTGGGATCAGGAATGAGAAAATTGAGAGATCAGGGAACTAGTGAGGTTCAAATAAAGGGAGGCAGGAGGAATGTAAAGAGAAAGGAAACAAAGGACTACATCTGTTTTGAAAACAATGTGGCATTTTTTCTAACCATTGTTTGGAATTCTCCATAGATTACTATTACTTACAGTTTGTTTTTGAGATCTAGTGGCTCTGTTACACTGGTGTAAATCCAGAATAACCCATCAGCTGGTGTGACTGAGTGTGGAATCTGACCCCAAGAGAATCAGCTGAAAACTGATTATTCTTCAGATAATGTAATTAACATTAGTAAGGTCATCATTGCTACTGCAGGGAAAGAAATGATTAAGAAGCCATTTCTATATTAATATGCCAGAAGAATGTGTTCAAAGGTCGTGTAAATCTAGTCCAACAGTCTCTGTCAAATAATGTATGATTTATGATAAGCTGTTGAGACCACGGAGTTTCATACAGCCATTGATTATTCATTGGATAATGCTATTCATAGTTTCTAAGAAAGGCGATGGTACTGGTGGTAGAAATAACTACCCTTTCAAATAACATTTTATTTCCAGGACCGAAATGGGAGCTACAAGTAAATTTTTGAGCTAATGTATATATCACTGTGAAATGCAATGGAATATTAAATATACTCCAGCTATGTGCTACGCTTGGCATGTATTTATTGCAACATATTCTATAAGCAATTTCCATTCTGATGTGGTCTTCATGCATTAGGTTCTTTGGAATGGATGGAAAGTGAACAGAATAAAATCAA
>NC_133778.1:53699164-53708941 GCF_003597395.2 Chelonoidis abingdonii | reverse complement strand
AAAATTCTGGATGGTGGCAGTGATACCAGATCTAAGCTAGTAATTAAGCTTAGAAGTGTCCATGCAAGTCCCCACATCTGTACCCTAAAGTTCAGAGTGGGGAAGGAACCTTGACAACAGCTTTCACCAATAAGAAGGGCTTTTAGAGAAGTGTTTTCATTATTATATTATTTTTCATTACTTAACTACAGTGGCTCAAATGTATGTTAAAATACACTGTCATATTTCATTTTTTTGCATGTGAAACCAGGCATTTAAAATTCTTGCACTTTACCTCTTGTCCAAGAGGCAAAGTCCTGGCTTTTCACTACTGGCTTTGTACTGTGCTTTCCCATGACAGACCCATTGGATCTCAATGACATATTAAAATACCATGGGCTTAATTGCAGTGTGCCTACTCACATGCTTAAAGTCAAGCATATGCTTAAGTATTAGTTGCTAATTTGAGGATTCATTCAGGTATAGCTGCCAATGAAGTTAAATGCCTAAGGACAGAATAAAAAATATGTCAGGGCTTAGGTTGTCCCTCAGGAATGCTAAATATATGCAAATTTCAGTTTATTGTGCCCAGTTCCAACATTTCCTGGGGATAAAGAATTTTCAGAAAACAGCTGCTGGGCTTGGAACTCCATTCCCCTCCCATTTCTCGGTTTATGTATTATGACAGCCTCAACAGGCATGTCAGCCAAATTGTTCTAATTTCCTTCCATCTGCTAGCAGCTTATCTTCTATTTAAATCAAACTAAGCAAAGAATACTTTTTTAGAAGGCAGATCCTTGCAACTTGATTGCATAAAAAATTGTCCACTTAACACTATGGCAATATTACTTTCACCAATCTTTGCTATTCTTTGCAAGTCATATAAAACATGACTGACTAAGGTCTTCATCCTTCAAACTCACATGGTTACTTGTGTGACCAGTTACACTGACCTTACTGAGACTACAGGCACTAGTGAGGGCTACTCAAATGAACAAGGGCTGATGCAAGATCAGGCTCTAATGGGAAAAAAAAATACTGCAGGTTGATTTTAAAATGAACTGAAGAAAATACGCAAGATCTTTACTTTAGCTCTTGTAAATTCAATGGAGCTACCAGCTGAGGATCTGACTCAATATTTGACTGGGGTCCATACTTTTATATCCCTACAGAAAACACTCACTTTTATTATTCACTGCACCTGTTTTCTTTGGAGTGTAACTGGGAATTTCTCATTTCTCAGCCTCGGGATGTATATGTATAAACAGGCCCAGCTCAGACAAATTCTCTGTAGTGTTTGTACAGAAAGAAATGAAACAGAAGACTGATAATTTTAGACACATATACTGTATCTGCTTAGAGGCTTATGGTGCTGATCCAAAGCCCACTGAAGTTAGTGGAAATGCTCCCATTGTCTTCTCAATGGGTTTTAGATCAGGACCTATATGACTTGTTTCATAAACTTTCCATTGAAGTCTAACACTTGCACAGTTCTAATCTCTACAGAATATTTGTTAAAAATATTTAAGGTACAGTTAATTGCAACTACAGTGCAAAAGGGTCCCAATAAAATCTGTTTCAACTCAGAACAAGAATGCAACATACTGCACCTTGCAATTATAATAACAAACTTTATCCAATCACTCTTTTCCCCTTTTGTTACAGTTCTTCTTTTAAACTGAAACTTATGATGTAATGTCCTGTGTCAGGAACATTAAACAATGACTTGTCTTTGCACCTGTTGTGTTTGAACTCTACCTCCTAGCAGTTAATATTTAATCTTTCAGAAGATGACTCATGGGGAAATGCCAAAGTCATCGGCAGAAGATTTTAAACAAAGAGTTTTTAAAATGGCATGACATAAAGAAGTAAGCTATCTACAGAAAAGTGTACTATTTAATTACTTTTCATCTAATTTTTAAATACTTTGCTACAGAGAAGGGTAGATCATGAGCCTAATCCATAAAAACACAGATACAATTCACTCAAATAAACTGTGACATCAAAGTAATCAAAGGCTTGATTGGCTTACTGCTGACATGGATTGCTATTGCCTTATTAATATTCCCTTAATAAGAAACCCTAAAGAATTTAATAGGGACAAAAGCAATACAGCCTTTCTCTTGGTCTCTTTGTGTAGCAGTACTGTATTCTATCATGGAGGAGACATTTCATACTCTTCCCAATAGTATTCTTAATAATGATAATAATACTTAGCACTTAATGACTGAGATTCAGCCCAAGCTGCCTAAGGGATTTGGGCATCCAGATCCCTTTGGTGGTTTTAAAAATCTCAAGCTTCATCATAAAAGTGCTGTACAATCTTTAGCTAACTCATCCTCACTATACCCCTTTGAGGTAGGTTTCTATAAATAACTGGACAAACTGACATACAAAAAGGGTTAAGTGAGTTGCTGAAGTCTACACAGTCTGGGAGCTGAGGATAAAACTCCAGTTCCTTCCTGACTTAAGCCCAATCTGCAGTCCAGTAGAGCACACTGTAACACTGATGGATGAAAAGTGTAGTGGCAGGCCACTTCCACCTTAATTGAATTGGCTTGTTAGCACTGACCCCTCACTTGGTAAGGCAACTCCCATCTTTTCATATGCTGTGTATTTGTACCTCGCTACTGTATGTTCCACTCCATGCATCTGATGAAGTGGGTTTTAGCCCACAAAACTTATGCCCAAATACATTTGTTAGTCTCTAAGGTGCCACAAGGACTCCTCGTTATTTTTTCTCTATGAATAATCTCTCCTGTCTGACCATATCTACACCGAGCTTTTCTTTAAAGTATCTCACTGTGTTGTATGTAGGAATAGTGCTTACACTAGACTGGCAAACTACAATTTTACTGGTGTATTGTCTAGACCTGCTCTGAACAGCATTTGCCAGAAGATGATAAAAATATTTGTGGATGACCTATATTCTCACTTCTACTGTTGCTTAGGACTAACGGAAGTTGCAGTTGTGCTAGTGCAATGGCGAGGAAGGGTTTTTATATCAGCTCAATGTAGTTTGGAGGAGGTTACATACCAAGGCTTAAATAGTCACATCACACCTTCTCCCATCAAAGAGGCCTCTTTCAAGACTATTCTTTGGTAGGCTGCAGGGGGATATGGGAAGGGTACATGACCACAGTCAAAGTGCATCACCTCTGTTAAAGGCTTGTTTGTCACTAGCTTAGAGTACAAGGGAACAGAGGTTACTCCCCCCAAGTCTTCCTCAGCTTAAGGTGTTGTCTTTAAAGTCATTGTGAGTCAGTTATAAGGAAGAACTCATCTCATAGCACCTCGCAGATTTCAAAGGAATCTCAGGGCGGCAACATCTGTTTTCTGTTCTAATTGCCTTACAGCACTACTATAAAACCCAATAGTCACCACATAGAAATGTTATTAGAAATGAGTCATTATTTAAGTGAAGTTTCGCATCTTAAATTACTAGAATGATTTAATGTGTGGAGTAAAAGGATTCCCTCCATGCGCTGACTTATAAACAATTTTGATAAACTTTAGATAGTGTAAGTAAAAAATAAGATTTTTTTCTTACACATGGAAACTCTTATCGCACTTGCCAACTTGAAAAAGCTAAAGCAACCCTGTACCAATCTATGATTACTTCACTTCTTTATCTGCAACATTAAATGTTTCAAAAACGGGTTGACTAAGTTGAATTAAGTTTAGCTGCGCCACACTAAGGAAACGACTTAAAGTGGAAATCCTATTCACTATACTGCCATGTAATTTTGTGAAAGTAACTAATTTGTTATAAACAACCCTCTACAAATTAAGTGAGAACTCCTTTCCATCTGGTATTCTGACACGAACCTTTTTGCGCCTTCAACTTTGTACAGCAGAATCAAAAATACTCTCTCACTCAGTTTCCATCTGAACATCCCTCAACAGAAGGCTCTTTGGCGGCAATTAGTATTGATGTAGATGTTTCTGGTGACTGAGGCGTCAGCCTCCAATCACCCTGAACCAACTGCCCGCCCAGAGCCTCAAACCAACTCCACACTCCCCTCTCGTGAGCCCGGCCGGCTCTACCCCCATCCTGCACCCACTCCCCCTCCAGATCTGCCCCCGCACCTACTCCCTGCACCCAACTCCTTCCCAGAGCCATGCCCCTTCCTCCTGCACCTTGTGTGCTACGGGGCGTGCTGTCGTCCGTTATGTCTTGCTGCTCACTCACCTTCTTCATACGGCTCGGCGCGCATCATCCACCAGACGCTAGGCCCGTACTTTCACACAAAAAACAAACCAGGCCTGAGGCCGGGGGTAGGGTGCAGGACAGGCCTTGTTGAGGGGTGAGGACTCAATAGATCAGCTGCCAAAATTAAGCTATCCCATCATACCATCCCTCCATAAACTTATCAAGCTTATTCTTAACAGCCAAATATGTCTTTTGCCCCCACTACTGCCCCTTGGAAGGCTGTTCCAAGAACTCAAGCTCCTCTAATGGTTAGAAACCTTACGTCTAAATTTCACAGTCTAAACTTCCCTAGTGTCCAGTTTATACCCCATGGTTGTGTTTGATGAGTCTACATTGGTACTGAAGGCGCTTCTTAGAGGAGGAATGATTCACGGACGCGGCGCGCATCCTCTAATGTTAAGCCGGCCCTGATATATTTATATCAAGAGCCAAAAGCAATATCCCCCCTCCAACCTTCTTTGGCTTAGGCCTAAAGAAGCCAAAGCTCTTTGAGTCTCCTTTCATGAGAGGCAGGTTTTCGCAAAGATGTCCAAGTTTGGGTCGCACTGGAGATCTATAGCCTAGGTAGCGTCCGTGCTCTGACCTGTTCGCAAGCGGGTGCAATCTGTGTATGAGAGTTGCGAGCTCTTCCTTACTTTTGAGAAGGAATGTGGGAGCAGAGCGGAGAAACTGCACCACAGTATGTCCAAATGAGGGTTTCACGCAAGTGCCTATATAAGATGTGGAGGTAGCTAAGCGGTGCAAACCGGCTCAGAAGAGGAGTTTGGGTGTGGGGTGCAGGCATCTGGGCTGGGCAGTGGTCGTTTCAGCAGGAGTTTGTGCGTCCGAGCTCTGGGAGCACGACAGTCTTAGCTCGGGGACGCAAACGTCCGCCAGGCCTCCCTGGCTCTAACTTTCAACTGCAACTCCCACACAAAAGCCAACCGGACCCACATCTCCTGGTACCAGGCGCTGCTGAGCTTGCAGGAAGGGAGCAGACTATATGGGAGGGTTCTTGAGGCCACGCTTCATGCCGCAGGCATAAGCCGTAAAACAGTCATGTCATGAGAGCGTATTTTCGAAGAAGTGAACCAAGGTACACTTGAGCACTTTGAGCGGCGTCAGTAACGGTACAGCCGCGGCGAAGATTTACGTGGAAATTATAGGCCGTCCAGTATATCTTCCGCGAGGCCCACCAAAGTGTGCCTGGAGCGTGTGGGGCTCACTACAACCTGGCGTCTGCTCTGCGATAGGTTTGCTATGCTATCCAACTGATGCTGTCTACCAGATATTTATAGACGGATGAAATTCTGTAAGTTATTACATCCTAATGGATGAACTTGCACTTGCTCTCTTAGTCACCTCATTTCACGAGACCGCACTTTCTGTCCTAAACTCATCGTAGCCCACTTATATATCGGGAGTGAGCGCGCCAGTAAGTTAAACACCACGGAGGGTATCCGCGAGGCTAGTTTGCGATGTGAGCAACGCTCTCGTACATCGAGTGACCGACAGAATCAGGCTCACACTCGGAGCCGCGTGTGTGTAGCTACTTACCTTTCGCGTGGGCGCTCTTTTAGGGCTCCCGCGGGACTGTGTCCTCCAGGCTTAAGTTATGTGCTGCTATTACGCTGCACATAAGAATACTTTATTAGTCCACAGACAATGGTTCTGTGGCCCTATGCTCCATGCAGCACGTAGAGGCCTCCCGAGCTGGTGGAGGATAAGAGCCCAAAACGCCCAGGACATAGCACTATATTTTTGCCCAAAAGAAGAAGCACTTACAACCCGTTGATGGTTGGTGGTCCAAAGGAGACAGTTGAGAGTCAAACGAGAAGAGAGGTTAAACATAAGGATTGGTACAATAACCTATCCCAGTTCTTAGAGGAAACCTCCACTACTAAAGTAACACCTAAGTTCTCCTCAACTATGCCAGCGCCCTGAACTAGGTGTGTCACTTGCCACTGTAACGGTATGCAGACTGTTGAGTCTGCCCACTTGGAGTAATCGCAGATTCCTTAAATCCACTCTGTTAACATCAAAATGACACTTAGTGTGTTCACTAACATTGACTCCCAGAACCTGCATTGCAATCGCTGAATAGCTCACTCAACACTAATAATTTTCCCGACCATGTGGAGGAACCGCGGGCTGCACAATCTCCTTACACTAGCACGTGAAAAGAAACATTGAGCGCTAAAGCACTTCTCATGAGAGATATACGAGTAGTTCTACTCCAGTTACACGAGAGTTTGCTCTCCCTTCTCAGGTGTTCCCGCGAGTTTAATCTAATTCCAGCTGCAATACCTTACTCAAGAGGAGGAGATCAGGTTGAGTCGTTTTGAGGTATCACGCAATCTATCTTTATGAGTATAAGACCATAGTTGTAATACTTGTCAAGCTGACCGGAACCTACTCACAAACCTTCCCAATAAATGTGAAGTACGGGATGACATTACTACTCTCTGGACGTTGTTCCTTTTATATCACTCACCAATTTACTTCAAAACATCCTTTTCCGAGATACGCTTTTCGAATAATATCAGACGTCAAACTAACCAAGGCAAGTTGGCATCCATCCATGTTTGGAATCCTGTGTTTGTACTTCGCCGAGCAACACATATTGAATGGCTTTTATTTCCGCCCCTCATCCTCATAACCTATATTCACTCAGTAGAGAGAGCTAACTGATTAAGCCAATTTAGTCTCCGCCAAGGGTGCGTTTCTTATTAAACTGTCATACAGTTCTTACCAGCTTGTAACGGGCCGGTACAACTTATAGAGCTTGTGTTAAAAAGCATTATTTGGCATCGCCCTTCATTCTCTACTAAAATAAATCACTCGCCTAAATTACGGGGCTTTGACAATATTTAATAGGTCATCCTAATGGTCTGAGCCGATCTCTAAAGGTCCATTAGTCTTCTCAGAGTCTGTGATCTCCTGATGCTCTTTGGATGAAAGAGATTATCTGGTCTGTTTTTGTCAATTCCAAACCTCTGTGGCTTAGTTAGTTTCATCATAAAGTTGTCGTGCTCCTGTACTCCTACGAGATGCGTCTAAATATAGGTGTCCTACCTAACACATCCTTCTAGTTGGTTCTCCTATTAGAGTTTGGTCCAACAGGCACTAAAAAGCAAAGGATTTATGAGGCTATGCCTAAGTTAGCACGTCAAGCTTTACCCACTGCATCAATTATAGGGCGAGCGAGATTGAGAAAGACACTGAGAGGAATCGGAAACAAGTTATCTTTTGTACCAATATTAATTAGGGTAGCTAGTATCCTTCATGCCTTTCACGGTTTAGCTTAACTCAGCATTTTCCAACCTTCCGGATGGTGTTGACAGAAGTGCTAGTGGTAGTGCTTGGGGCTTCCTCCTCTAGCTTAATCATGAGTCAAGCCTCCTGTATTAAATTGGGTCTCTTCATATCTGGTTGTTTTCTATACTCCAGATTATGATCCCTATTTTATAATGAGGAGCGTCTACTACGAACCCTTTGGCCTTTCTACTTGACTATTGTGGCCATAGCGTTTTATAACATTTTTCGCTCTCCTCCCCATATGGTGTAGTCTTCATGCACATCGCACCATACTACACTTCTGCTTTTTAGAACCTCCACACTTAACATGCTAGTCTCACTTTATCCCTAACATCCAGGGTAGACTCTACTTCTAGGAGGACCCTTCAAAACCTAAGGGTACAACGTTGGTGTATACCCTAGCTCACACATTGGGTGAGCTTCAACCATCCCATCTTGTCACATTGTCTCCACCTTTTGGGTGAGACCTGAAGCTGCTTCTTTTCTAACACATCGTCGAGCTCTGACTGATTCATCACTAAAAGTAATACTGTTCAACATGCTGTTGAAGACTTCCACAAGTTTCTAAACAATAAACAGTCGCTCCCTTAGTAAAATCAGCCTTCGAGCAACCCCGTACTTAAACAGAAACCAAATTAGTATATGACACCCTCCAAAACCTTCACCCTTTGTACGCCTTACATCAACTATACCATAGCGGAGAGTATGACTCGTACGATATCTAACTGGGGTATACCCACCCCTACAGTGTTTTCGTTGGGGGTTCAAAGCGAGTGCTCTCTAGAATAAGTACCTTATTCTAGCTATGCTATTAGCTACTACCGTGGTGCAAGATATTCACGACAGTGCCAGTTCCTTTCTCTTGTCATTATAGATAACTACGCTCTCAGCAAAGTTCTGTGGTTCCAGCTCTCGCAACGAGCAACCCAACCACCAGGCCAGTTGACCCTCGTATAAACTGATCATTTTTGTACCCTTGCACATTTTCGCCTTGTAGTGTAGCAATAAAAGTTAAGCGTACAGCCTTCTTTTTAAGAACGTCCATATAAAATCGCCCTTGAGGTTGCCCGAAGAATCTGGTTTCTCTTGTTCTATCCTTCTTCCCACACTCTTAGTCACTATTCAGAACTGATAGGCTGTTCTTGCCTCGCCAATGTAGTGCATCTCTTGAGGAACCTCTCCAATCTTACATCCAATGGGATGAATCATTCGTCGTAATGTGCTCTTCTCTCGGGAATTGTTTCTGCCTGGCCCATAAGTGCTCCTGTTCCTTCAGATCCGCTTGTCCCTGTTGGGTATTTTCACACTTCCCTTTCGGTCACGCATCCCTGGCGTGCAATCAGTGCAATAACCACCCTTCACGATACCTTTGTCCACCCTCCTCCTACTCTATGCGTTTATTTATAATCTGTGCTGGGCATCTTTACCCAATAGGAAAGAGCCTTTCCAATTCCAAGCCATAAGGTGCTCCTTTGGCAATAGAAAAAAATATACTCTGTGGTTGTATGTATATAGCGTATGTACCACATGCATATGACATCACATCGCGAGTGATTGGTTTGGACGCATATCCTTTTCCTCCAGAAATACCGAGCAATCTCACTATGAAGAGGAAATGGCGCCTTCTCTTCTCTATACCTGGCTGCACAAGTACTCCTACCCTATCATTAGTTCAACAGATGTTTGCTTGGTACTTTACTCCCGTCAGTGATCTGCGAAACTGGCAAAACTGTTTTTAGCAACCCCTGTGATTGGAGATACTACTCTGATAGTGGCTATAAGAGCTCGTAACTAACGGAACAAACAGGTCTGAATCCAAGGAAGAAAACATGGTCTGTCGCTCCCTTAGCACATTTTCTGGTGATTCAGGTCCTGTACTTCACAAATTCGCTATAGCCAATTGAACATGCTTGGGGGGTGAGTACAAAAACTGAACATAAGTTTCAATGCAATAGATCACATAATTATCTGTTGGATAACAAATTGGTTTACCGAAAATGAATAGTAATAAATGTGTGAGTATATCCATTAAGAGGGATTGAAAACATAATTTCGGAAGGCATCTCTGCATGAGATGCATATTTTACATGCAGGTCGTATCCCTTTAGTTATCAGGGCCATATTACATCTGGAGCACAAGGTGCACTTCTACTTTAGGGTACTCAAACGCCTATTTTCTTATCTAATTCTGCATGTCATATCCCTATCACCTACCTCAACATGACTTTTATATGAATGCAATGGAAAACAAACATAAATTACTGATGGCATACTGCTCTCAGTTGTTA